>NW_020664393.1:19942125-19994420 GCF_002925995.2 Terrapene triunguis
ATCTAGTATCCTCTTTGTATTTCTGGAGCTGCACTTCCCAGCTAATCTTTTTATTGTCCCTCTAATATCCAGGAACCCCACCAAGTGCTGGGTTATGCTTGAAAAAAGATCTCACATGTAGTGTCAACTCCAGAAGAAGAGGAGGAGTTTCTTAAGGCTATACTGCATCTTCTTTATTGTTAAGAAGAACTCAGATTTGATCTACATTGTTTTAGACCTGGAGGCTTAACAGACCAGACCAGTGTAGTGGTTCTGAAATTGTCTTTCACCATATCAGCAATTCTTCATGAGATTTTTCTGACAGTTGTGCTCTCAGAGAACATATTTTGGTATCTCCATGCATCCATGTACTGGAATCTTCTCATGTTTGGTCACAGAAGGTATACTTGCCGGAACAAGACTAACGTTGGCCACATAGCAGTGATAGCTGCTAAATTAAGTTTTCTAGGAACACCCCTTGTTCTGGTCTATGTGCTGATCAGGACATTCTCATTTGTTACAGCATTTGGGTAGCCGCTCTGCAAACTCACTCTGACTGTGTTTCCCAGGTACATGGATTTGTAATAAACCCGATGAAAAGCTCACTGAGACCCTCTCAGAGGATTGATCACTTGGAGATTCTGATAGATACAGATGAGATATCCAGAATTACAAAGAACAGAATACCCCCTTCACTTGTACTTCCAACTACTATGATGTCTAGAATCACACATAAAAGTAAAAACAGCTAGGAGTCCGTTGGCATCTTAAAGACTAACAGATTTATTTGGGCATAAGCTTTCGTGGGTAAAAAAAGCTTTCAGATGTATGGATCTGAAGAAGTGGGTTTTTACCCACGAAAGCTTATGCCCAAATAAATCTGTTAATCTTTAATGTGCCACCCGACTCCTCGTTGTTTTCGTGGGCTCAGGCTAACACGGCTACCCCTTTGATACATAAACGTAAGTCCATGATTGAGGTTATACATGCAGGAACTCTAGAGATTTATCTTCTATCACAGAAATCACGCTCAAGAACACATCCAAAATAGTACAAATGCCCTGTAAAATGCTCCATTCTCTGTATTAGTGGGACAAAAAGTTCAGGAACAGCTCTGAGAATCCCAGACTGCAGGGTCCTAATGACAGACAACAGTCTCTATGACTGTGGCACACATGTGGATCAGCACCACAGAAAAGAGGATCAAGAAGAGAGAAATTATGTGACATAAACTTGCTGGAGCTGAGGAGGGTCCAGCTGGCCCTAAAAAAAAAAAAAATCTCAAATTCCACTTGCAAAACTATCACATACTAATAGTCAGACAGTACTATGAAATGAATATTAAAAAGGGTTTTATTTCAAATATTTTCTTTTAGCTAACAGTGCACAAGTGTAAACAAAGGCAGACAGTAAGGACTAATAAAAATATCAGTTTTGTGTTTCAAGAAGAAACTAATGTATAAAACAGTTTAAATTAGAGAAGCCAGAGGTGTCTTAGCATATATTTAAATTAAGGAGGAGTAAGAGTTAAGTGTTAATCATGGAAGTAGTTTTATATTAACATGCTGTTAGTTATTAATTCTGTAGGGGAATTTGTATGTTGTAATAGTTTTCCTTATAAAGACTTTGGTCTTATGGGGAATTTAGCAATTTATACCCATTTTTAGGAGATAATGAAAAGGCTGATGATTTGTTAGTAAATATTTAGTGATCTCTTACAGGCAGTGTAATGTACTAAAGAGAGTTTTAAATGTGGTCTCTGTTGGTAGACCAATTAAACAGCAGTATTAATGTACGCGGATGCTGAACTTTTTTATAAAATTTAAAAACATTATATGCAACGTTAAAAACGGGTAAGTTGCTTGCTTTATATATCATTGTTAACTGTTGACAGCTTATCCCTTAAGAGCTAGTTGCTGTCAGGAGCTAAAGCTCAGAATTTAGCGAAATGTGGTTTTAGTATTGTAGCTCTGTCAAAGTCAATACAGTTTAGAAATAGTTGCCAATAGATGACAATCAGAACTGATCTGTAGGGATCTGAAGCAGATATGTGGAACACCTTTTTATAGTTATCACCCGAAAAGACAGGAAGCTACACTCATGTTTGATTGCTTATTTTCTTGACTGTTGAAATAAAATCTCTCTAGTGGTCTACACTCCTCCTGTTAACTGTGTGGCTATCTTTCACAATCCCTGAATATGAATATTTTTACTGTTTGTATCTAAAGCTTTTGAATTTAAATAACACTACTTTTTGTTCCCTCTAGTCCCCTTCCAAATGTATATAGGTTGTATAGTTGGACTGTAAGCTTTTCTAGACAGTATATGTATTATTACCATCTGCAAAGTGTCAAGTACACCTCTACCCCGATATAACGCGACCTGATATAACACGAATTCGGATATAACGCGGTAAAGCAGCGCTCCGGGGGGGCGGGGCTGCGCCCCCCAGTGGATCAAAGCAAGTTCAATATAACGCGGTTTCACCTATAACGCGGTAAGATTTTTTGGCTCCCGAGGACAGCGTTATATTGGGGTAGAGGTGTATATTGTTGATATAATGCCACTGTTACTAATAAAGCTTTGATATTCTGTTTTTGTGCCTGAGGTTTCCACTACTTTTTTTGTGTATTAAATTTTCTCCTCATCAGAATGTTTTGTGAAAAGATTAGGAGGAAAATTTATATATTAGTGGCATGAAGTACTAAATCTTAACTTGTTTTATAAACTCAGAACTGCTTCTGACATACTACTTGCTGAATATTTTCTATTCTTGCCTTTGCCACTGGATTTGGTAAAATAGCGAGTTTTGGAATGGAGAGGCTTGTATCATTTTCATGATGCCACTGGGTTTGGTAAAATAGCGAGTTTTTGAATGGATAGTCTTGTATCATTTTCATGAAGCAAGGCAGTCAGCAACTATATGGGGCAGAGAGAGGCAGAACTATCTGAAGAGCATTTTTCCCTATTGTATTTACAGAATGTTTTCAAAATATTATGAATTTTGCCCACTATGTATGTATGTATGTATGTATTATATCAAGTTGGCTTTAAAAATGTAAGGACTAAGAGAGCTATGCCCATGTAAGTTCTATTGAACATTATCATATTTTTAAAAGATTGTTTAAAAAAAAATGGGGGGGAAAGGGAAAGTTTTTTACCATTCTCTCAGCAGTCATCCTTTTATCATTGCACACAGCCCCATCCCATTAACTAATCAGTAATTAAAATAAATTATTTTTGCTGATGTCACAGGGCTGTAGGGAAGCTCTTCTCTTGGGGCGTCTTATTACCTCCTTGGAGTCTGGGCATGCCCTTGGAGAGGTAGTTGGTCAAGTTCTTGCCTTGTGTGATTCTAGGGGAGTGGTACTTATGGTCTGTCCAAGGGACCAAGTAATTGTGCCCCCCCTTTCTGTCTGCTACTTGACACTTCCTTAATTTTTTTCTGATGTTTTAGATCTAGACAGATACTTCAGTATAACTCTGGTTACAGCACCAGATCAACCTAAATACAAAATTGCAATGCACTTTGGGATTAACATAGGATGATAGTACTGTTATGGAACTATCTGCTTTACCAGATAGTTTATAAAAGTCTGTTTTAAAAATGTTGTCAGATTAAAAATATTCTGAACCCAAATATCAAGTGCCATAAACATAACTACCATATGCTTGAAAGTGAAAATTACCACTTCAGTTTAATTTTTTTATTTTTATTTTTTTTTTGGTCTGTGGCTGCATATAGAATGTCATTCTATTTTATTTCTTTAAGAAAATCTCTCTCCCTACATTTGGATTCAAAATATCCATATTATGTGGGCTTGTAGCTATTAATTTTACACAGGTACTGTATTCCTATACACTGTCATTTAAAATGACCATTCTGTATCAGTTTCTCAGCAGATGTGTTCATACTCTTCCTGGGGAAACCAGAAAGCCAATAGACAATCCTTAAAAAAGTTGTCAGTTGCTTTAAGTAAAGAACCCTTACATTAGTTCTTGCAGTACTATCGGTATCTCGTATAGTAAGTATAGGTAATATTGCAAATACTGAGGTACAAATATTTAGTTATCTAAGGCAATATTGGCAAGTTTTTAAGTGGAATCAGTATATACTGTTAAGCAGACACTGATTTTTAAGTGAATGTAAAGAATTATTGTTATGAGTGGTAATTACTACTTTGCTTGTCAGTCTTTGCCTCTCATTCCAATAGTTATGCCTCTATTGACACTTCTAGGTGCAGGTATAAAATTATACAATACAGTTAGATACTAATATGGCATAGCAAACTGGAAACCTCCCAGTATCTAGAAACACTCAGCTCTGCTCTATCAGTTCCAACAGGTAAAAGGTTTGCAGCATATCTTGAAGGTAATCAAACAAGTAATAAATCTTCATATTCATTGAAACATGAAACCTTATTTGTATTGCTACATTAGGGTGACCAGATATCCCGATTTTATAGGGACAGTCCCAATTTTGGGGTATTTTTCTTATATAGGCTCCTATTACCCCCTGCCTCCGTCCCGATTTTTCACACTTGCTGTCTGGTCACCCTATGCTACATATAGTTTGAATGTTTTCTCAGTGCATGAAATGGAGTAGGCAAAATGATATGCTCGAACATTTTCTCAATCTTCTCTTGTCAACTGCAGTAGAGAGAAGTGTGGATATGATTTATCTATCTACAGACCTCTTGATGTAACAGCTGTGTGTGAGAGACATTAGGCGTCAGGAGGGAATCCAGATGCCTTCTCCTTTGACTGATTGTGTCCCAAGACGCATATTCGGGGCCCTCTAGGGAAAAATTCCCTATATTATCTGCCTCTTAATTCCAACAAGAAAGGTTATCTTAAGTGACTTGTAAGGAACCTTTCCACCAGTTTTTTTTCTGACAAGTAGTATTTGGGAGTTCACTTGAGTTCCTTCTCAAGGTCCCCTTGTTCTTCCACATTAATCAATAAATTTGTCTCACCCCACTTTGTCCTTAACCTTCCTCTCCTAAGATGGTGTACTATTTAGACAGTGCCCAAGTTGTTGTTGTTACTTGGACAAAATGGACTCTTTTTAGAAAGTCTGTTCTTTTTTGTGGTATATGGCTATAAAGAGAACAGTCAAGGTTTCCAGGTCTATCACTTCCCACTGGGTTAAAACAACTATCTGGGAAGTTTATACTAATGTCCCCGTGTCTTTGCATTCCCCAGCATAGCTGGGCAGGGAGAAAAATCTTAGAACCCAGTAACTGATTGTTCTGCATAGCGAGTTCCATCTGCAAAGGGTTGAGGTTCTCAAATGAGCAGTCTCATGACTTAGACTGAATGCACTTGAGGCATGTACCTCTCTCACTTTACAAGCACATACCATATTGTGAGACATTCACTTCTTAGAAGAATGGGTAGGGCAAATTCAAACAGAAGCTGAGCTCTTCAGGAGTACTAAAAATGAGACTTCATAGTTGTCCTCTTAAAATTTACTGTTCACCTATTTAAAATTACAGATCTAATTAAAAAATACTAAGGAACTCAACAAGTTAAGAGAGTTACAATGAAAGTATCTGTTAAATTCCACTTTAGTGGTTACCTTAATACAGAACAAATGGATGCATAAGAAAGTAAGCAGTCAGCAGAGAAGTAGGTGAATGACGAAGGCAATACTTCTCATAGACTAGTGCAAAACTGTTAATATTTTCTAAATTTTCAGTTAGACTGATTAATGAACTATGAAAGAATAGAAATTTATTCCATGGTGATGTGTAGATTAGTTTGAAGTAGCCACTTCTACTTTAGCTGTGAGTCATCTGACAAGTCTGTATATTTTAGGCTAAAATAATTGTTTTAAAGCAGTGGTTCTCAAACTTTTGTACTGGTGATCCCTTTCACATAACAAGCCTCTGAGTGTGACCTCCCTAATAAATTAACAACACTTTTTTATATATTTAACACCATTATAAATGCTGGAGGCAAAGCAGGGTTTGGGGTGGAGGCTGACAGCTCACGACCCCCCATGTAATAACCTCGCGACCCCCTGAGGGGTCCCGACCCCCAGTTTGAGAACCCCTGTTTTAAAGTAAGTACAGTAAGATATGTTTTTCCTTTGGAAGAGGTGTTTATCTAGGGATCTCCTTCAGAATTTCCTGGTTTCCTGTCATTCTGGTTTCAGACCAATGTTTGGAACTCAGACTATAGTGATGATTCTTTCGAACGCCTGACCTAGTCCAGTATCAGAAAGTGTCCACGTTAATTTTATTAGCCTTTCACTTGTTTGTGAGATCATGAGTTGATACATTGGCCCCTCCAGTAGTTTCGCTTTTTTGCCCCTCAGAGTACTTAGAGGGGTAATGTTGGGTAATTGCTAATTTACTCCACAGGCTATAATGTGCTGTCACCCTCCTATCCCATGTTTGCGAAAGCACAAGAGGAGATACGTTATTTTGCAACATCACTACTTTTCCAGTTTCTGGACAGATAAGGATGAAAAGCACCCCATAGTTGTCCAGTTTGGAACTACACCTTACATCTTACTTTTCCTTTAGACTAAAACGATCAGTTTAATATTGTTTTAAATGTGCTGCTAGGATATGGCTATTACCGTATTTCATATAACTAAACATTAATACTGAAAATATGCCTTCATTCTCCCAAAGCCTTACTCTGCATTGCTTTCTGAATTATAGATTCAAACGTGTATAATTTTGTTCAGATTCAAACCCATTCCCTGATTTATTTTTTTAAATAATCAACTTCATATGTCATTATGTATTGATTAGTTCAAGTAAATTGCAGGAATAAATATTCAGAACAAACAGGAATCTCAGTTGTAAACTAGGAAAGGAATACATGGTCTGAATTGTTTAATTAAAGTAAAGAGGAATGGTGAATATTTTCATAGGTTTGGGAATGTACTGCATTTCTAACATTTTAAAGGCAATAATTTGTTACCTAAAACAGAAAATATATTTTTACTTTTGTATCTAATTAATTGAATTATAAAATAGATTTTAGAGTTCATTTTGGGTTTAGAGATTTAGCATTGCAGTTAGTGTGTGTGCTTTATTCTCCCTTAATCTGAAAATTAATTGGCTGTGACATGAACATGCTTTCTTTAAATTATAACTATTAGTATAATTGTAGTACCTAAAGTTTTGTCTCAAGGAGTCACTTAATTATTTGCTTGAGACATCAGAAACATGGACTGCATATTGTAATATTGCCATGAACATTATTATTTCAGGAGGAGAGTAAAATTTTCTTGCAGAGCCGCAGTTTATTTCACAAGAGACTCTTAGATATGATGCCAGGGATAGGAAACCAAGAAAGGGACAGTTGGGTCCCTACTAACCTTGCTGAACTTAAGTTTTGTTACAGCACATAGTATCAGTAATCAGCTTTTATGATCAAACAAAATGCTGTTATACATAATCCTTTCTATCACTGTCCACTAGGAACACAGTCAAAACTATTCTTCGTGAACAGTTTTAGTTTGGCCTTTTTACTGTTTGGCTTATTCAAACACTGTACAGAAACAAATTTTATCTGTGGGTTGTTTGTGAACAATCTATACTTTATTCTTTACTGTTCATTATTACAACTGAATGATAGGTCACTTTAGTCAGTTGGTATTTTGTCTCTTCCCTCATTGGCTGTAAGTATCAGTTTTAAAGAGGAGGATGTGATTAAGTAAGTTGGCCTTTGATTCTCTTTAGGAGAGGTGGGAGCTGTTTGTGGAATGATGAGGAGGTAGGCTGGCAGGCTTTGACAGTTTTAAGTACACTTTGAACCCTTTGCTTTTGGTTCATTTGAGTTAGTCATTGCCCAAGACTTGACTGCTGGAATAGTATGGGCTAAAGCTTGCTTGTTTTTTCAAGAACAAAATTTAATTCTTATGATCATTCACTATCAAGTCACATACAAAGGATGAGAACAAGGCAAATTGACATTTGGTTTCTAATTCACTCAAATACTCAGTTAATTTTTCCCACTACTATCGTAGCTCGAAGTGGAAAACCTGAGGGATGGCATCAAATTTAATAACAGCTCTGAATTTTTAAGCCCCTTATTTTAAAATTGTTTTTCTGTTTTTCTTTTTTTTTTTTTTTTGGTTTAGTATCTTATTTCGAAAACGTTCAATGACATTGAAAGGCAACAAATTTAAGACTGATAAAATGGACAAGTTTTTTTATGCAATTTATAATTAACAATGAGTTCCTTAGGTTAAAGAGATTACTCAGACCTATATTTTAGCAGAATTTTAAAACAGGATTATCCTTTTATATGGATAATAAAGACATTATTATGTTAGGTAGAGTGTGTAAATATGCAAGTAATATAAAACATTAGAAGGGATGTAAGCCCTCATGCTTCATAACATAAGCCAACCACTAACTGCTTTGGGAAATGTCGTATGGCCTGTCACAGCCGTGATGATGTCACCAAAGGTTGTAGTCTGATGAATATGCTGTCTAGCAAAAGTGGGAGATGGATTCTCTTCTTGCAGACCATGGTTCCATTGAGAATTGTTGCAGATCACTTCCAATGAAACAATGGGACTTGGAAGGTTAAACGATAACCAAAAGTCAACTGCACAACCTTTTCCAAATACCATCATACTGTATACCAGTGACTTGTCAATTCTGAGAATATTATCTGATTTAAAAATGACAGCTAGTTCTGGAGGGGTCAGAATGAGAGTGAATCTATTCTGCTACAAGATGAAATAGTTTGGTACTTTTTTGAGTATTGAGGGAAATATACAGCCCCCCCCCCCCCAAGTATATTGTTATTTCATAGCTTTTGTGTTATTTTCCTGGTTTATTTAATATTTGGACTGTTAGCTGTTTTTTCTCATTCAGAAGCTGCTTTTGTCATACTTAAGAAATACCATGTTTGTTGTATTATTTTGTTGTACACAACTTGTACACAATAGCAGTGTGGTCACTTTTTAAAATGAATTAGCTCTGGGTCATATATTGAGGTAAATAAGAAGAGTCTGAGTGAGTGGAGGGTCGAAGGCTACTTAGGAAACCAAATGGTCCATCAGCAAAACCCTGGAAAGGGATAACGGAGAGACAGTAGCATTACAACAAATTCAAAATTAAATGGGGAGAAATGTGAAAAAGAGATGTCAAGAGAAGAATCTGTGTAGATTTGCCAGAGGTTTTGATTTCCATATTTAGGTAGAGACAAAATTGATGCTACCTGGATGCATTTTTTTGCCCCAAAGAGACATCCTTCCTTTTTGTTTTATTTTTTATTTTGTTTTTATTTTCTGTACCTTAAGGAGTGGCTGAATCACTTCACATATCAGTCCTGCATTTCCTGACACCAGAATTGGCTCTTCTGTCTCTGTCCTACATTACTGCTCCCTCCCACCCCACCCAGTCTGTTCTCTTTCAAGTTTTCTGTCCTGTTTCCCATCTTCTATCCTGTTTCCTCCTCTCTGTTATCTTCTTTTTTTAACTGTCTCTCATCTACTGTCCTGCTTGTTGTCTGTCTCCTTTCTGTTTACTTCCTCCTTCACTTTGTCCCATACCCTCTCCCTGAGAATTGGAAAAAATCCTAACTTTATTAGGGCACTTTGCAACTGAATAGTAAACATGGTGCCTTCCAAGAAGTACTCTTCTGCTACTGGGTACTCTTTCAATAGCCTGTCTGTTTGGAATACTTCTTCCTGTGAGGGGCAGAATAGGGGATTGGAGCACTGATTTCAAGGAGATTTATGATGACAGCTGATCTGGTGTATCAATATTAACATGCAGAGCATTACCAACAAAACAGGTAGGATCGTTTGGGGGTCTGAAGCAACACCCCTTTTACACTAGGTGAAAGTATGAGAATGCCAACCTGTTACAGCTACAGCTATGATCATATCTGGTAAACCGGTATATATTGTTTCAAATTTATGTTTAAAAGGCTTTGCCATTTGATAAATGCAAGCAAATGAGAACACTTTTCATGTAGATGCTGTAGAATAGTCTTTGTGTGTTCTCCATAAACAATAACTAGGACAGTAACACCATAATATGAATTCATACAGCCCGTCACATAGAAAACTTCCCTGTGTGCATGTATTTGGGCTGGGAGGGAGCTCATTGTAAATTCTCAGTGAACTTACAATCTGCAGATCCTCACTTTGGAAAAGGAAGTCTTGAGCTTGCATTTCTTAAAGCTTCCAGAGCCTAGAACTTTTACTTTTAATATACTTTCTCCAGCCAATTCTCGCTTAGTCACAATTAAATAAAAGACTAAATAGTTTGGCCATATTTTCATCCTGTGGTTTTCAGTTTTTGTTGTCTTTTTTTTTTTTTAATTGAAGAGAAGGTAGTAGCAAGCTGAAAAACAGGAACTGAGAAGAATAATATCTGACTGTGTCCTTTGCTGACATGCTCTTGGTGCTTTCTGTTGTGTTGAGTGATGTGATGTTTTAGTTTAATTTCAAAGCTACAGACCAGCTGGCAGGTCATCGGGAAATCATACTGAAATTTTTATTATACTGGATAAGAATTGTTGCTAATAGAATATTTCCCAAAGATTTAAATGTCCTTATAGTGGTACCCTATAGCTTTCCTCCCCCTGCACCCCTGAAATATTGTGTGTGTGTGGGGGGGAGAATACTATTGGGATTACTATTGGGACTACACTTCTTCTCTCCAATTAATAAAAAAAAAACAAAAAAAACCCCAACAAAAACTGAAAACTAAAGGTTAAAAATTTGGCCAAACTATTTAGTCTTTTATTTAGTTGTGACTAAGCCAGAATTGCCTGGAGAAAGTGTGTCAAACGTGAAAGAAAGAAAAAAAGACAAACAAAAAAAGCATGCTATTAAATAAAACCCACAGGCCTGGCCAGATTCCTTAATTACATAGATGCAGTTCATCAGGCAGTCATTTACTTGCACAATTAATTGCACATCTATGTGGCCAGTGAGATGTCTGACTGCCTATTTTTGTGTGTGTAGTTACAAAAAATCTGGGTCATAAAGCAGTTTGTGGGCCAGATTATGCCTGTCCAAAACATGCTCAACAGCTCGGGGCTGGGTGTGGAAGCAGGGGCGGGTGGGAGTCGGGGTACACAGAGAGCGTCAGTGATGGATCCCTGATCTTGTGGGTTGATCTTTGCTGGCTCCAGCCTCAGAGCAAGTTATGGTTCCCAGTGGCTGCTCTAACTTACATTGTCTAAGGATCACTATTGCATAGCTGAGCTGCACTACACTCTGTCCTCACTCCCAGCATGCCTCTTAAATGGGAGCACTGGCTCAGGAGCTAGTTCTTCCAGCTTTACACCAACAGAGTTCCCCTTGGCCAGGAAAATTCTCTAGTCAGCTACATTCAAATTTCATCCCCTTTGCATTGCTGAGGCAACACAAATGGCCAGATCATAAACAAGAATTTGGCCATACACATTTCCCAGTGTTAATGAAACAGAAATAGGATGTTTATTTTTCAGCATTATAGTTTTTTTTATGTTAAACTGAATCATGTATCATACTTCAGTATAAAGGTATGATGATTAAGAAAAAGGGAAAATATTTTCATTGCTTTTTGGCTACATTAAAGAGTAGCTCATTCTGCATATTAATTGCATACAAAGTGTTTTTAATCATCCATTTCTGGGAAATTGCCTGATAGCATCAGTTGAAAGAAGCAGATTTACATATCTTTATTAACAATTATATTCAGAATCAGTGACCCCATGTTACACAGATTGATAGTGATGAAATAAAATTAATGTAGAATAATCAGATATGGAATATATAATTAAATATCTGTCTTCCTTGATAGTGAAATAAGCAATGTAACTAGTAGGAAAATAAATTCATTTAGATGAAATATGATACCTTTTCATATACACTATTTACTTAAACTCTATAGCAGTCTATATTCAGTATTAGTAGATCTTGTAGTCTGTTGAAACTTTTCTAAACTTACTCTTTAGCTATTTGTTTCAGCAGGATTACTTGCACTATGGAAACAATTAATATATTTATATGTAGGAAATCAAGTGTAAGCTTGTGCTATTAATTTCTCCTCAAATTTATCTTTTTTTTTTTTGCGGTGTCTTAACAATGCACAATTTTTTGTTTACGCTGAAGAGCCAGTTGGCATCCCAGTATGGGTGATTGTCTTGGTATATTTGAGGTCTTTTGAAGTAGAATTAGAGGACTCAGCTGTGATGGCTAACTGGGTCACTTTACTCATTAATTCAGGGGCAACTGTTTAATATTTTCTGTTGTACCACTTTACAGTCTGCCACTTTCCAAACAGCCTCTTGGCAATAGAACTCCACAGGGAAGGCATCAGCCCTCCCCTACAGGAGTGACTTTCAAGAGACACAGATTTAGTTGGTTTATTTGGACAAATGTACAAAGAAAACAGTGATGGAGGTGGTTAAGTTAAAACATCTCATTATGATAGCGATATAGCATTATAGTGCATCAGAACTGCAGCTTTTCTCTTTTGTCATTTACTGTACAATGCAGTATTATGGTAGCTGTGGTGATCCCAGTATATTAGAGAGACAAGGTGGTGAGGTAATGTCTTTTATTGGACCAGCTTCTGTTGGTGAGAGACAAGGTTTCAAGCTTATACAGAGCTCTTCTTCAGGTCTCTGTAAGCTCGAAAGCTTGTCTCTCTTGCTAACAGAAGTTCCAGTAAAGCTTATTACCTCACCCATCTTCTCTCTAATGTGCTGTACAGAAAGTTTTTTGTAAAATTGTGATAATTTTTTTTGCAAGTTGAACAATAACAACATTGCTTCAGTATTTCACTGTTATGGACTAGAGCAGCCAGTTTTAATTCAGTTAAGTCACAAAAATTGAGCCATTAAACACTATTGGATAGCTAATGAATCTGGGAGATTTTTGAGCACACAACGCATAATGTTTAAATCTAAATGTTTATATTAAATTATTCGCTGCATTTATGCCCAGTGGAATATATTATCTTCATTTGACTCTAACAATATTACTGTGAAGTGTATTATTAAGATTCTGTATTGTAAAATATCCATTTTATGCCTATTTGAATTGTTATATACAGATTCGCTTGTGTTGGTGAGTCTATTTTCTGCATAGAAATTAATAAAATACAAACCATAATTATCTGATCAATTAGAGTATATTTTAAAAATCTGAAGATTTTCTCTCTTTGGATGGCTCCTTCATATCTTTGAGGAACCCCTATTTTTCCCCTTTTGACAACTTCTTTCAACACGAGCTCAACTTTCTTGAAGATGCCTGTTTTCTCTTATTTAAGAGAAGCATTTGAAAACATCCTAGGTAATTGATGTCAATTTCTCAATTGTGTATTTGAGAAGAGATTGACAGTGAGAAATGCCTAATTGCTATCTTGAATTCAGTAATGCAGATGTGCTGTCAAATTAAGTATTAACACACACTCTGTGTCTTATTCTAGGATATTGTTTTGGATATACTAGGCATGTGACTTCTTGATTTGTTCCCCCAGAACCTGCCAACTAGTGATAGCTCAGCATGACACTCATTCAAGTGTGATATTGTTTTTCTAAAATGGCCCTATACAAATAGTAGAAAAAACAAAACAAAATGAGACTGGTTGAGATAGTATTTTCTAAGTATTACTAAATCAGTAAAAAGAATTCCAAAATCTGAAATGAAAATAATTCTTTTTAAAAACTGAAACTTTCCCACAACTTGATACTTAAAAATTGGCCTCCCTTACCTCTTCCCTGCCTCTTGCCCTCATTCCCTGAAGGATTCCATCACATTGAGTTATTTCCTTTTGGGTGGGAAGAGGGTTTTTTAAGCTTTTAATATTTAAAACATATGTGTATGCTGATGACATCTGTCTTACTGACACTGGAAATGACTTCCAGAGGATTGAAGGGAATCTCAGCCAAAACATGGATACTTTGACCACTTATTTCCAGCAATGGAGACCAATTCTAAATGAAACCAACACAGTGGCAACTACTTTCCATCTAAACAATCACTTTGCCAATCAATTCATCTCAATCTGTGTCCAAGGATGTCTGTGGCCATTTCAAGCAGTTGTCACATACTTGGGAGAAAAACTTCACCATAATTTGATGTATCAGTCTCATCTGAAAAGAAAGATCTCTTCCAGTACCACCTTGATATGAAAACTATTGGGAACCTCCAGGGAAGCAGACCCTTCAGTTCTTCATACCTTTGTATTGGCCCTGTGTTTACTCCAGCTAAATGCTGCTCTGCACTCTGGGAATGCAGCCACCACACTCCGCTTGTCAACATGGAACCGAATCTGGTCACTTATATAATTCAGGTGTCCACTTATTGTACACCAATCTGCAGTCTGTATGTGCTAGTGCACCTAGCTCCACCAGACCTTCTATGGATAACATTACTGTTAGGTTTGCCTGGAAAACTGTGACAAATAAAACCAACCTATTACATCTCCAGTTGACTGATGCCCCATCCTCAGACTGAGAACAGCAAGCCAGTACCATCTCGCAGGTTTGCTCATATTCAGGGGAGGATCCCCACTCCTGCAGACCAAGTGTGATTTCTCTACACCCCTTTGCTAGGGCAGCTCTCTCACTCTTGGACAAGAGTGCTACTGGCCTTTTACCATGCACGGGTGATCAGTACCAACAGGGAGCTGAAAACTGTGGTCTTACAGAGTGGAAGCATCAGTGGGAAAGAGAGTATAATACATTAAGTAAATTCAGGAGTCCATTGCTATCTGCCTTCTTGTCCACTTGATTGTAAATCCTGGACCAGGTTCGACAGGTTACTTTCTGGCTTGTCTAGAATTGTTGCAATTTTGCACCAGTTTGGTATGGTTTCCTCCTTATGCTGTGACCTGTAGGGCAGCATTGCCGACAATAACTCATGTGATGGACAATACTCCTGACAGCTGGAGGGTGATTTACAATGCCTAGTCTCCCTTGATACAGAGGCTATCCTGGACATGGAGCTCTAACAACTGCATATGAGAGAGAGATTGATTTAAAAAAAAAATTATAACTGTACTTTTTTGCTTTTTAAATAATGTTATGAGCTGAGTGAAACCGTGTTATGGGTTGAATTAAAACCTAACTGAGATTGATAGGTATGTATTCACTGTCACACTGCCTGGTATGGAACACATTTTAAGAGTGCTAATCTCAAATCAGACTGCCAGAATACAAGGCATATTCCCCAGACTGATGGTATACTCTATCATCAGATTTCACCAAGCCAGTAACAAATATGTGCTTCCAAAATACTGCACTAGTTCTTATGGAGCCACATACAGTTCCCTTTAGGCCTTCTTGCCCCCTCATGGACCACCCAGACAAACCAGACTTCTCTGATAAATGATTATTAAAACCAAGAATCACATATATTAGGTTATTCCAGTTCTAAAGAACCAGACATACACCTCAAGTCAAAATGTATTTCAGGTCTTACCCAAAAATCGTGCTGGTAGCCAATCTTTTAGTAACTAAAAACTAAAGGTTTATTAATATATTTTTTTTAAAAAGGAAGAGAGTTATCAAGAGGTTAAAAGGAATCATACACATTACAATTGATTTCAGAGTTTGTAGTTCAGGATAATAGCAGTGCTGTTAAATCTGCCAGTTTGTAGTAAGTCTCTCTGGTTCATCCCAAATATTGGGATCCTCAATACATTGTTCGAAACTCTTCTTTGTTAGAAAACATAGTCCAGAGATGTGGAGCAGGAAAGAGGCAAGGTGATGATGCCACACTTTCCGACTTATACTCCCCAGTCGATGTGCATGGAAGGTTACCGTCTCAAACATGAAGTCAGGGATCACATGTTCTACGGGCCCTGCTGAGTCACTGGGCCTCCAATGTCCATAAGCTTCCTGAGGTGTCCTTGGAAGGACTGCTGGAAGTGTGGAGTCTCCTTAATGGCCCATGAACTTGGCTGGCTGGTCTTCATGTAAATTTGTCTTGTGGTATTACCTAGGAACACATGTTCTGAGATGTAAAAACATAGTAAAGATTTATAACTTCATACACAGTGATAAAACACACACATAAACAGGATAACACTGTTCAACAGATCTAAACTTTTCCGATGATACATTCCAAGGCATACTTTGCATAAGAATTATCAAAATTACCACATCAGTGATAATACTGTACACATGGTCATCTTTCTTTCTATACAGCATCACACTAACCCGTCAATTAATATATCTGTAAGCCTAAGCTCCGACCTAAGCCAAAAGTGTGTGAACTTTCTCAGGAGCTTTTGGCTGAAGTATAGTTTTGGGGCCTGGGAAGGCAAAACAGAGAGGAAAAGCTGGGAAAAAGAGAGAGAGAGAGCCTAAAGGAGCAGTTGAAAACATGGTGGCTACCCTGGAAGAAACCTAGGGGGAGGTTTTTGAGTTAGGGTGCAAAGCAAAAAGACTGCTCTTGGTGCTGTGAGCAAAAGAAGCTATTTCCTGCTCTTTGATTCCTTCTGTATTCAAAGACACAGGACTTTGTACATTCATTGTCAATTAACAAAACTACATCAAGGAAATACGGGACTATCACCAATTTCTGTTCCCAAATGGAACACCTGCAGGGCCCCAAACTTTGACTAGCTGCTCGGGTTGAAAAGTGGCAAAAATAGATACCAAAACCTATGCCATATGCATTAATTCCAGGTGTAGTGCAACTTACTGTTTTAAAAATGGCTTTTCTTTAAATCACAGATGTCTAATCTGTGGCCATCAATGAGGTGGGAGAGAGAGACTTGAGTTAAGAAGAAAATATGTATTTGATTATGCATATTGAAAATGTTTCTTTTGCTTTGCCCAAATAGCCTTAAGTGTTTGAATCAGCCCCATTGCTATGAGGAAGAGGCAGGGGTTCTCCAGGTGCTTGTTCATATACATTCCACTGATGGTGTGCTTGTACCTTGTGCCACTTGAGTTCGGATTCTTTTGGCCAGCGGTGTCAGCTGGGGGCTGTGCCTATACCCTGAGTGTCCTCATGTCTCCAGTCAAGGGAATAAAGGGTCGGCCAACCCCAGCTACTCCTTAGTTCCTTCTCATCACCCCTGGTATTGAGTTGAAACTCTGCAATGTCTGATCCTCTTTGCTTGCTGTGTGCCTTAGTATATAAAGATATTCTTCTAGGATTTCAGAGAAGTGATGTACAGTACCTGATTTTTCAAGAGAGGCCTGGAGCCTTTTATCACTTTTTTTTCTCCCCTCCCCCTTTCTGAAAGAAAGAAAAAACTCAGTTTAAAACCACGTAAGGAATTCCAAAATTATCTCTATTGAAATTGGATTATTTTATAAACACCCTGAAGTCTTCATTTAACTTTAAGGAAAATAGATATACTTCAAGAATGTTTTGTAGAAAACTTGTTTATTCCTTAAATGTTGAATGGAATAAGCCTCTTTTGAGATGTATATTTGCAAATATTTTGTATCCAAATTCCAACCATCATATAACAACTTCCTGATACTGTTATGTGAATAGTGAATAATTTATGTGCAATAATATATCAAGGTAATTTGATGCTAGAATTGGCTAAGAATATAAGAAGCCATTTAAATATAGAAGATTTATATTCATTGGAGAATTAATTAGGTATCCCACAATACTTAAGCAGTTCCTTAGCACACTCAAAAAACCAAGAGTTGCTTCTCCAAAAATATTTGAGACAATGCCTTCTTGAATGACTATTTAAATTTAAGGATTCTCTGAAAGACTTATATTGACATGCACATGCTTATGCATGGCATGCATTTGAAGAAGAATTTCAGCTTCTATTAAACCTTGATGGAACTAAGGCCATGTCTACACTTATGTCTGATGAAGACCCGCTAAATAGATGGCAGAGTGCTCTCCTGTCGACTCCGGTACTCTGGCTCCCAGAGAAGGGTAAGGTAAGTTGGCAGGAGAACGTCTCCCGTCATCACAGTGTTGTGTAGACACTGTGGTAAGCTGACCTAAGCTACGTCGACTTCATTTACATTATTCATGTAACTGGAGTAGTGTAATTTAGGTCGACTTACCGTGGTAGTGTAGACAAGGCCTAAGAGATATCTCAGAAAATGGATTAAATAAAGGAAAGTTAAAACTCTAAACTTTAGAGATACTCTGAGAATTTCCCATTAGAAAAACAAAGGCAGTTAGAATCTTGATAAATAGTTATTCATAAATTGCATATTAATAAGCTGAAGATGTTACCTGGACCAACCCATGAAGGTATTGAACCAATGAAAGGGTGACTGCAGCTGGAAATTTGAATCCAGGCAAGCCCGGAAAGAGGTGTGCCTTCAGTAATGTTATAGAAAGAAATATATAAATCTCTCTGAATTGAGCAACCAGCAACACTCTGCTCCCGTTTCCCAACTTCAACAGCACTCATTTCAACATCATCTCTTTCAAGCAAACAACAGAAAGAAGCAGCAACCTTCCAGTAGGCCATCACTTCTGCAACATGACAACATCACAAAGGCTTCAACATGTGTTGGATAGGATGGAGTTTATAAACACTCTGCCAAAGAGATTAGATTTAAAGTTTTCTTGGGATATTGAAATACTACTGTAATTCAAGGTACTAACAGCTGCTGCTGTTAAACCAGATTGTTTAGACTGTATATTCCTGGAGAGATGACACAAGCTAAAGCTTGGTAAAGAGAAAGAAACAGTAGAATTTAATTTAGATTTAAGATTCTTAAATTCATTCATTTGCCTGAGTTCCTTGAATGGCTTCTTTTCAATAGCTGAATTAAAATACATTCCTGGTTTTGTAAGACTAGGTAAGTTAAGATCACTCGCCTTTGCACATTTATAAACTGTTTACGTTATCCATGATATGGCAAACAGCATTCACCTACCCTTAAACAAAATAACTTTCCCATCTATAAATTGTTTTAGTTATATGTAGTATACTAAAACAAAACTCACTATTGAAGAAACTGAGATATACTGTAACTGTGGTTCTTTGAGATGTGATACAGACATGTATTCTACTTTGTGTGTGTGTGTGTGGGGGGGTGCCCAGCATGCCTGAGCCAGAGATTTTGCATAGGAGTAGCTGTAAAGGGGTGTGCTGCGTGGTAGGACTGATCTCCTTCATGGACAGATATAGGGGGCTCTGCTCAAAGACTTTTGAAATGGATATCAGGTTGTATCTATACCTGTTATGTATTTGCTGGTCCTCATCCTCCCCTCCCCCCCCCCCCCCCCCCCCCCCCCCCCCCCCGGCCAAGGGGTGAGAGCGCATTCAACCAGATCGCAAGTGACATCTACTGCATTTTTGAAGAATGTCCCAGTATCTGAGGTATGCAGAGCTGCTACCTGGTCTTCAATTCATCCCTTTTGGAAGCATTATGCCCTGCTCCATGCCATTAGATCCTCTGTAGTACTTGGCTCTGTAGTACTATTGTCAGTTCTGGATTCTGTAGAAAAGGAACAGAGGGTAGTTCATCCGTGCACCCCTATACAGCCTTGGTGCCTGCCACCTCGTGTGGTCCGAATGGATTCCTGCTAGCTAGGAATCTCTAATCAAAGGCTTAAGAGGCTCATGCACACCTGAAGTGGCACACCCATAGTGACTGACATCTTGAACTGCAGTTAGTGCACAGGATGAGTAACATTTACTTTTGCAAAAAAAAAGGTGATGGGTCAATGTGTTTTGAACCAGAGAATTTGTAATTGGATGACTAGTTGTATTAGACTGCTACGAATTAGCTAGCAGACCCTCCTGAAAGCGTCATAGCCCAGTCCACCGAGGGTTGTGACGCTTCCATAGCTCCTTTGAGGAATGTTCCCATAGTAGAAATATGTAGGGCAGCTACCTGCTGTTCCGTACATATCTCTACACAACATTACTCTACAGTAGACACATCACAGTCTGATGCTTTTTTTGGCAGGGCTGTCTTAGAACTTATTTAATTGGATTTCCAGCACCCACCTCCATCAGTTCGTCACTCCTTGTGAATCACCACTAGTGGAATGTGTATGAACAAGAACTTAAAGGAAAAGAAACCATTGCTTACAGTAACTATGGTTCTTTGAGATGTGTTGTGCACATAGTTTCCACGACTCGCCCTCTTTCCCCTCTGCTACGGAGCTTAAGAGTACCCGAATTCTGTATTAGCAAAGAAACTGAGAGGTGGTTGGGGTTGCTCCCCCTTAAGCCCTCAATTGGAGGGACATGAAGATACTCAGGGCACCAGGATGCCCCTCGCCCCCCTCTTCCAGTGCTAACTGCTGGCCAAATGAATGCAAACTCAAGCACACAGGGCACAAGCACACCATCTGTGGATTGTATTTGGACAACACATTTTTAAAGAGCCACCAGTCACTGTAAGGTAAGTCAAGTAACAGTTTCTTTTCTGTGTCCCTGCTGGTGTTTATAAATGTTTTTTTTTAACCTGGGGAGAGTGGACCACGAGCAGCACCACCAAATGTTTTGAATCCCACATCTTCTCCCCCCTTCTTTCTCTCTGGCCACACACTTATCTGTTGCCACTTCATTGTCATTTAAGCTTTGCTTTTACTATTATTCGTAGAACAGGCTTTCGAGGGCCTGTAGAAGTGTGTACTGTATGTAACTCCCCTCAGCACAGTACATGGAAGTGATGTCCTCATGCTAGCATGTGAGAGAAGTGCAGCTGATCATCAAAACTGACTTTACATGAAGTGCTGTCAAATGTTACAAAGTAAACAAACTGGAAAAATAAAGATGTTTCCCTTTACTCTTTTTTTTTATAGTAAACATTGGGTGCTACTTATATAGTTGATACAAAATCATCATGTGGAATGTGATTTTCTAGATGGCTGTCCCTTTAACTATAAGGGTGTGGTCACACAAGCAGTAGGTTAGGGGTCATATAATTTGTAGTTACTCTAATTGGGTGCTTTTAAATTTTTTAAAATGAGGGCAAAATACTGTCACAAGGGTTTTTCTGTGTCAGAAATGCTTCCCAAAGAAGATAAACCTATATATAGGAGCACATTTTCAGAATGGGGGTATGAAGTCATGTGCATTAATCCCATAACAGGATTTTGGCTTGTAATGTCCTGTTCATCATATCCAGTATTACAGTAAGATTCTATATTCAAACTTAAATTTTAGTGTAATAAAATCATATTTATTTTGTCTCTTTATTGGTCTACAAACTTACTATCATTAGCATACATTTTTGTTTAGGAAACCATATACAAAATCACTACTCTAGTATGTTTAGAATTATCGGTGTAATTGTCCTGTGGAACTTTCAAAACATACTTGAGTGACCAGTTGTATCAACAATGCTTTTGTTTTGACTGTTGGCTATTCCCATGTGTAACAGATGGCGCTTACTTAAAAAAACTGACAAGCTGTGGGATAGCAGAACATTACTAATAAAACCCTATCGCATGTTAAACTTGACCTGACATTAATCATGTTTTGAATGCTACAAATGATTCATGGATATTAATTAGTCTCCTGATCATATTAGTGAGCATCAGTATCACACTGTTGCCATTATCTACTTTCATTCTTATAGGAAACAAATCTATTGCAGTAATTGGATGTTTTTAATGTCTTGTGCCAAAATGATTAACTTGGCAAAGGGGTTATTTGTAGCCTTTTAGTATGATGGTTAATTTACTGGTAGATCAGGATGTAATCTGAGTAGCTTTTTGTGTGGAATATAGTTGAATTTTTATTTTATTTTTTAATTTCACCAAGACAATTCAAGATTTTACTCTCCCCCAGTCAGTTGCCTATGATTTCGCCATAATTCGTTATATTATTTCATCTGCTGCAACAGATCCCACTTCAGAAAAGGAGTAGTAAGTAATATTATTAAATAGTATTTTATAACTGGATGAGTTTATGAAGCTTGCCTTTATTCTTCTTACTGAGCACTGTTACAAATTAGAGTGCACAATGGTATATCTAGACAAATCAGTTTTTCCAACTTTTGTTTGTTACATCCAGAATCTGTGTTATCCAGAGTGGGTGGTTACATGAACGATTATATATTTGGACTTTGCATGAAAATCTATTGTAGAATTTACAAGAACTCAGCTTTCTTCCAGTGTGGCTTTTCTATTCATTTTTCAGCCAGGGAACATCAGGCTTCTTTTAGAGTACATAATAAAATATAAATCTGTTGATGGTTTGAGTATCCTAGGCAGTTAAATCACAGTAAATTGTTATGTAGTGTTTCACTGAAAATAAAACTTATCTTGGACTATTTGTTTTTCCACAAGCTGTTTAAAACTTCTTTAGAGAATTTATTATTAGGAAGTTAAATTTTTCATTTAATTTAATTGCTACAGTTACTCTAACAGTTTTCTTCTCTTTGCCTGGCCCACATTTCAGAGCATCACTGATGACCATAAAAGCCCAGAAAGTGCAATGTGACTTAAATGACATTTCTGCTCATTATATTCATGGGAAAAATATTAAATTTAGTACAAGATGTTTGTTTTTGTGAATCTAGTCTCATTATTAATAAAATAATAATTTATTTCATTGGCATTTCATGCCTGAAAGTCTCTGGGTTCCTAATAAAATGCATATTAAACAAATCTTAGTGGTAATATACCCAAATACATTGAGAAACACCAGTGTATATTACAGAGTATAAACCGAAATCTCACTGCCTACCTGTAGAGGCACTTCAATCCAAATATACAATAAATATCACTTCCTCCTCACTCAGTGTTACACCATCACCCGTACTATGCAGCCCAAACGTGAAATAAACCTAAACTTCTCCTCATCCTTAGAACCTAAAAGGAAACAAAAATGTATCATCTGTCCTGGATGGACACTGCAAATATACTCTCCCCACATTGTAGCACATGGGCATTTGCTTGTTTTCCGTCTTACTTCCAGGTATGATGGAGCTCAGATATGGATCACTAATCCTTAGGTGGCATAAGTTAGAGCAGATGCTGGGCAGCTGTAACTTGCTCTGGGGCTGGAGCCAGCATAGACCAACAAGATAAGAGATCCATCATTCACTTCCACCACGCTCTGTGTAACACTCCATGGCTTCACCTTCAACATTGTAGTGCACGAGCCTTCTCTTTTTTTGTTACTCCTTTAAGTATGTCCTACCTGTGACATTATTTAAATCTAGTATTCATTGCTTTGATACACCTTTTGCCAAAACCTTTATGTAATTGATCAAGGTGATTTTACTTAATTGTTTAGTTTTTTTCATGGGCATGCATATTTTCTCTCAATTTTTATAGTGGCTTTACTTGGAAGCCTAGGGTAAAATTTTCAAAAACACCTATGTCCCATTATGAAAAGTTTCTTAGTCCCAGTGACATTCAGTGAGTCTCAAGCCACATTTGAAAATGGGACATAGGGCTCTAAGTCACTTAAGCATTTTTGAAAATTTGACCCCATTCTCTCAATTTTAAAGAGACATTCCCAATAAATATCAAACTTATAAATGAATCAAAGGTAAGAGATGCTTTGTCTCAACAGGAGATCAATTTGAGCATGAGTTTTCTCAGAACTTGAATTAGACATCCCTTTTCCTAGCCCCATATTTCTTTAACATATTCTATGTTTGTCCCTATTGTATAAGGTTTCCTCTGTGTTTTACAGGGTTGCCAAGTGAGCTGAATCCTCAATTAGTCCTAGTACATAGTCTCAGAAGATGTTTGTCCCCCACCAGCTCCAGGCTGTCTCTTCTTCCTGTCTGCTCTTTCAGGAAATAAAGTTGGAAAGCTGGAGTTCAAAACAATGAGGGGGTGGGTGACAACAGCCCCAGGGCTTCCAATCACTTTGTATGGACCTAAGTTTGTAAAAAGTTATTGTCTGAGTGAGGTGGGGAAAGACAAATTAGTCATGTGCAAATTGGCTTTGATGATAAAGTAACTGACCTAAAGTCAAAGCAGACATGAACCACACTTTTTTGAAGTGCTAAAGAGTTTGATTAATTTAAAATAAAATACAATTAATGCACCACTGGAGTTCTTGATGTAACCTAAAATTAGGGCTTCCTAAATAGCACATGGTAGGTTATTCTCAAAATATTTTTGCCCTAGCCATAACAAGGAAAAAACAGAAATCTCACAAGAAGCCTATTCTCATGAAATCTCCAGTCATATTTCTAGACAAAAAGATTCATATAAGCATTCAAACTTTGTTTATCCAAATCCGATTCCAGGAGGTATGCCCACACAAGTAAGAAATCCACTGTACAGACCTGTAATTGGAGTATAACACGGAGTTCCTTTATTTAAAGATCTTTCTTTGTACAGACATCAGAGGTGAAAAACCACTTTATATCTTATTGACTAATAAAGAATATGATGAAAAATAGTCATCTTAATACCAAAAATATTTTAAATTAATTCAACTGCATTCATCAGTATTATTGCACGCTGTTAAAACACAATAAATGTTAAAGGATGTATGTCTCCTGCTTTGGGTATAAAACATCATCATGGATTTTTAGGTGCAAGTACTTGGGAGTAAATCAATTTTATATTGAGGTTTGTAAAATAAGGGGAAGCTTGCAAGAAGGCATGGAGATGAAAAGGTGATGAAATGGGTATTGAGGCCATTGTCCTTGGTAGAAAGGAAGTGTGATGGAGGCAGGCAGAGGAGGCCAAGTCAGCGATATAGGCCCTGGAAGGCAAAGACAACTAGTTTAATACAACAAACAAAACACTCACACTGCAGATGTTTTGTAGGGACATGATCAAGGTCTATCTCTTTATTGGAGGGTGATGGGATGCATGGGTGGAGTGGGGGGAGAGGAAGGAAGTGCAGAGACAGAGAGGATTACTAGCTTCCTTTTAATATAAGTAGTACTAAGTGCTAGTAATCTGTGCATGTCTCATTGCAAACTATGATATGCTTGAGAAAATATGAAATCGTATTGAGAGGCATCATTTACAGATCTAAAGCTGTAAATGATGGCAGTCTTTTATTAGAGCATATACCAAACCTATTAGGCTTGCGTTAAAGACTATAAACATTATAGAAAATAAATGTTCTTAAAAGTTGGCTAAAAGTTAATTCACAAAGTAGACACTTAAAAAAAGAATATTAGTGAGGGAGCATCAAAGACTGCAAGACTGATCTTTGTTGAACAGTTAGGATCTAATGAAGATTAATTTTCCTATCTTGTAACAAAATTTAAATTTACTTAAAACAAGTTATAAAGTTTTAATGTTTCAGTGTACACTACTAGATGCAGGTGTAAATATATTCTTTTTACATAGTACTAATGTCCTTTTTGAGGCTGGGACTGTATCATCCTCTGTTTCTGTATAGCACCAAGCATACTGACATATAATAATAGTAAAAGGTGCTTATTGTTTTAATCTATCCTGTCAAAATGTCTTCCTACATCAGAATTTTTCAAGGTGTTAGCAAAAAAGGCTTTTAAAAAAGTTTTAAAACATTTAGATAAAGGAGTTGTTTTGGTAATCTGTTACCCATGGTGAAAGAAATTCTCTGTTTAACAGAGCTAAGATAACTAAAAAGAAATATTTCTAGTGGTAAAAGTGTTTGTGTCAATATAAATAATATTATAGAGGCATTGGTCGCAGAACCATATTTCATTTTTCATTTCAAGCAGGGATTAAACCTCTTATGAAAAATACAGTGTATCCTCTCCAAACTTACAGTACTTTCTCTTTGAGCACAGAATGAATGTTTTGAGAAAATGTACAAGTAAATCCATTAGTTAAAATCAGACCCTAGATCATTTAAGAAATGTATCAGCTGTCATTATTTCTTTGTTTCAAATTACTTTAAATAATGGAATAACACTGACTCTTCAGACTTGTAGCTAAAAATATAGCCTGGGCTATATTTGAAGAAATTAGGTTGTAATTAGGCTAATGATTAATGACCTGTATTTAATTGTTCTAA
Organism: Terrapene triunguis; assembly: GCF_002925995.2. NCBI lineage: Eukaryota > Metazoa > Chordata > Testudines > Emydidae > Terrapene > Terrapene triunguis. The sequence goes on from NW_020664393.1 coordinate 19,967,925, forward strand.
TTATATAGGTTGCAGTCCTGGTCAGATCAATAACTCAGATAACTCCTGAATATTATGTTTATATGATTTTATATAAGCTATAACTCAACTAAATTTTCTTCTAAGATAATTTGCTTGCAACAATTCTATTGATTGTAATGAGTAAGTGGTCTGAGGGAGGCTAAACGTGTATCTTATTGATTAGGGTTACCATAATCCAGCAAGCAAAAAAGAGGACGGGAGGAGTCCCGCCCCTGTCCTGCCCTAGCCCCGCCCCATCCTGCCCTAGCCCCGCCCCTGCCCCTCCCACTCCCCCCCCTCAGAACCCCCAACCCTCCCCCCGCTCCTTGTCCCCTGACTGCCCCCTCCTGGGACTCCTGCTCCTAACTGCCCTCCAGAACCCCAACCCCTACCTAAGCCTCCCTGTTCCTTGTCCCCTAACTGCCCCCTCCTAAGCCCCCCCCCAAATGCCCCCCAGGACCCTACCCCCTACCTGTACCCTGACTGCCCAAAACCTTCTCCACCCCCCCAAAAGCCCCCTCCCCAACTCCCGACCCCCCCCCCGTCTCTTGACTGCTCCCTCCAAAACCTCCCTGTCCCTTCTCCGACCCCCTAGCCCCCTTGTTGTTGGCCTTTCTTCACCTAATGTCTCCATGGGCTTTCTCAGGAACTGCATGAGCCGCTCGTCCGGCACGCTGGGCAACAGTGGGGGAGGAGCTCCAGACTCCCGGAGCCGATCTGCCATGCAGGGAGGGAGGGGGGGAGGAGGAGGAGGACGTGCTCTCTCTGGCTGAGTGTCGGAGCTCCATGTAAGTTTCACCGGCCGGCCGGCAGCACTGTTAACCCTGCGCGCTCTGCATCAGGGGGAAGTCCGGACATTTACAAATTCCCCCCGGACGCTATTTTTAGCTTAAAAAGCCGGACATGTCCGGGGGAATCAGGACGAATGGTAACCCTATTATTGATAGATTACTTGGCTCAGGTGTCACTGCCTTCTAAAGGTTCTTTGGTTACATGCTAGAGTGGGCATCAGTTCATGAAAGGCTCCCCTTGGCACTGCCTTGGCTCCTCTGTGTAGTGTCAGGGGAAGGCACATAAGGGTGTCCTTAAAAAGCAGATAAACTGGAACGGAGGAGCCGAAAGAGCTCAGTTCCTCATTTCATGTAACACACTCCTCTAAACCAGTAAGACAGCTGCAACTTGGTTGCTTTGTACTGTGCTGTTAATCTGATCACCCCTAAACCCAGTTTAGCTGGCTGGGACAGTGGCTACTTTGAGCTGCTGTGATTTACTGGCAGTGCTTAATTTGTAATGAAAGAGGTGCTGGAGCTCAAGCAATTTTTTTACTTTCATAAATGGTGCATCAAGCCCAGAGGTGCTGGGGTTCTGAATTGCTAAGCCTAGAGGTGCCGGGGCTCAGCCCTGGAAAGCCCTGGTACAAATTAAGCACTGTGTACTGGCAAATAGCTATTAAAAGTTAAGATTAAAAAATGATTTAAAGTTGATGCTACATGTCTTCAGATTATTAGAAATATTGTTCAATAGCATTCTCTTCAGTTTTATTAATTAGTTTTTAAGAATGAAATTTAATATTTTTTGTAAAAGTCAAAGAAATTCCCAGCCAACGAACTGTTAAGATGAAGTTAAGGTTGAGACTTCGTATTAGTAAATTAAGGGTCAAAATATGACAGGGATGTTGTAATTATCCCCAAACCAAACACTAGATCATGGGTCGGCAACCTTTCAGAAGTGGTGTGCCGAGTCTTCATTTATTCACTCTAATTTAAGGTTTCGTGTGCCAGTAATACATTTTAACATTTTTAGAAGGTCTCTTTCTGTAAGTCTATAATATATAACTAAACTAGTGTAGTATGTAAAGTAAATAAGGTTTTTAAACTGCTTAAGAAGCTTCATTTAAAATTAAATTAAAATGCAGAACCCCCCAGAGCGGTGGCCAGGACCCGGGCAGTGTGAGTGCCGCTGAAAATCAGCTTGCGTGCCGCATTCAGCACGCGTGCCATAGGTTGCCTACCCCTGCACTAGATACTCAGGAAATTCAGAGTTACGGCTATTTTTTTTTTAAACCTGGGAATCTAGTCTATCTAAGGTATTTCTAGGGTGCCCATCATCATAGTATCTGATAATTTCTGAAATGTTTTAGATTGTTTTCATTAATGTGTATTGTTTTTGATTGCATACAGTTAACATTTATAATGTTCTCACAGCCTAAGGCCTCACAAACAATATGCATCTGATATAGCTAATGAAAATGTTACTTATTTGCATGAGACAAGGTGTAGGTGAGGTAATAGCTTTACCTCTAATACTTTTAAGCAAACGGTCCTTTCCTCCACAAGTTTCATTATGAAGAAAAAAATAAATGAGCAATTTGAACTTGGCTTTGGTATAATACCTAAGGGTTGGTACATGAAGAATTGATGAGAGTTTGGGTTTAAACTGAGTTAAGTTAGCCTACAGCAGTTTTGAAATTGATTGGGAAAATCACAGATGCATATTTGTCTCATATAATGAAATGCAAAATGAAATTTTCCATATGATAAACTCTTTGAGTTTAATACATAGCAATCATGGTATTTGCTGGAAAACAATTATTTTCTGATCCTTTGCATCAGAACTTTAAGCAAAATAGCTAAGTAGTTAAGAGAGATTGTTATATAATGTAATTTAACACATTACTCATAATATCTTGGTTATGGTGCTTCAGTTAAATTATTTTATAGAAAATCACTACTTAGTACAAATAAATTAATAAATATTTCATATCCAGCAGATTGTAGAAATCTACAGTTTCATAATATATTTTTTAAAGTGTGCAAGGAAGAGACAGGAGAGGAATTTGTCTGAGCATGGACTGGAAGTTTCAAACTCCTGTATATCTCTCTCATATGAAATTACCTCTGAAAACCCATAAGAGTTGGGTACCTTGCCTCAGAGCTACCAAACCATTGATTAGAAATTGTGTTGATTGGAATGCTTTAGACACCAAAACATCCTCTAGGAGAATCCTGGCTGTCGCTGTCAAACAGATTTTTTTTTTTAAATTCTAAAGAAGAAATAGGGGCCCAGGAAGCTGATCATTCACCTTCTCGCTATTCAGGAAATACTGTCCCATTGGCTGAGAGATAGTTTCATCAAAATCAGGCCATAACATTTACATTTGCAAACTGATTAAATTATATAATAAATAAAATAATAAATTGCTCCAGATAACAATATTTTTTAAGAGAAATCTTTTTTTTAAACAGAAGTCTTCTTGTCACATGACTATGCTTGGAAGGATTTATTTTTGTTGGTAAATATCAATTTCACTGCGCACACACAAACTGATGAAAAAATATTTCCATTGATGATCATCGAAATTTACAGATCGGCAAAGTAAGACTTTTTGGCCAAGTGCAGTGATTTAACCATTTGAATTAGCGTTGTTACAAATGGACTAGTAAATGAATAGAAAAAAGAGATATGATTTGTTGGTTTAAGGATATTTACTTTGTATATTTTTACATGTGATGATGAAAATTTGTGTTCTAACAGTTTATAAAGCTTTCACTATTTGAATCTCATTGTCTGTCATTAAATAATTGTCTGACCCACTCCCATAATTTCCTGCAACAGTGAGTGAAAATATAAATCAATAAATAGAAAAAATGCTTAAATAAACATTGATCCCTTGAGATTAGAAAAAAATTAAAATCAAATTCTGCCAAGTCTGCACCTGATTCACACATTTTAAACAGTTGTTTTCAGCAAATCAAAAGCCAGGATTTGCATATTAGCTGGAACAATTATTTTCATTCATGAATTGCTTTTTAAAATAAGAATAATAGAAAATGATTAAAATAGTAAACCATGTGGAGGAAATATGTCCTCTTTTAATGTTCAGTGTAGAGCAGGAAACTACCTGAAGTGAGTCAAGGGCTTCACAGGTGGAAATTCGTACCAGTAAACTACTAAAAATAGCGTACCAGCAAAACTGGGTTGTGTGCATCATTTATCTTTTTTGTACAAAGCATCATTGAAATGCATTGCATTTTATTTGTTCCCTGGCAGTCATCCCAGTTAAGCAGGTGTGCCATTTATCATGGTGCCGATTAAATAGATTATACTGTTCAAGTTCATTAGAAATGTTAACATGTTTGGTAAATTAAACAGGAAGATAGGAGGCTTATTTGAAGATAAATCTTGCGTATCTACAATTAGAAGTTTGTACAACTAAAAACGTAATATTAAAATTTTGATAGTGAAAAAGTATTTAATATAAGTTTACTCATAATTCAAGCAGCCCTTTTTTGTTCATGCCACTGTTTTTAGAATCTTCTTAAAACATAGAAGCAGATGTTTTAGATATTTTTCATATTCTGCAATATACAAGCACACTCAGCATAAGATAAAAGCCTCATGGCAAAACCCTTGTAATCCAGCCCCACTAAGACTACTGTACTTAATAAACCTTTATCCTATTACCTGTTAGTTTGTTTTCTGTGGTTTGGTTAATCAGAATAAACAGTAAGATATTTTCTATCATGGTAATAATAGGCAAGAAAACCGGCCTGTTGCTCTTTTTGCTTCACAATTTAGTTTCCCATATTGGACTAAAAGATGAAATAACTCCCTAACCAGTCAGCTGCTTCCACAACTTGCAGGACAGGTGTCCATTATTTATAGGTCTCTACTGATTGACCAAATGACAGAAAAACTAACAGGTATAGTAAGAAGGGGAGAAGTTATTTCTGTGACCTTTGCAAGGGAGGGGGGGAATCCTTTTTTGCTTCTTGATGTGGTATTAATGTTTTCACAGGTCTCTCTCTCTGCTTGTCTTTTATATTGGGAATATTATACTTAACGATTCTGACAACTGTAAAATTTGAGAAATTACGACATCATAAGAGTAATGAGGGATTGTCATCAATTGTTAACAGATTTGTTCTTGGTTTTTGACCCCTATTTAAATTCAGTGCCTAATGAACACTTGAGAGAGAGCATATCTTTATTGAAGATTCAACATCCTTGCCCCTTCAGTTAAGGTGGACATTTCACAATACATATTCATGAAAGCCCCATGATCTCATTCAGCAAAACCAAAGAAGTTTAGATTCGACATTTTGAAAGTTAAGCGCCAAGCAGGGATTTGGGTGGTCTTTATACTTCATATAAAGTGAGGAGTGGGCATCAAGACAAAGGAAAGTTTTAAGGATGCATTTGAAGGAGGACAATGAGGTCACATTGTGGATGTTTACAGGGACCTCCTCCCATGCATAAGGGATGGCATGATAGAAGACGTAAAGGTGCTAGTTTTAAAATTTGATATTGGGTGATGAAGTCTAGCGTCATTTGCAGAGCAGAGGCAGGAGTAGATATCTTGATAGCACATGATAGGTAGGGTGGGCATAGGCCATGAAGGGCCTTCAAAGTTGAGGACAAGTTGTTTGATGTGGTGGAGAAGGGGGAGACAGTTGACATGCAAAGAGGGGTGATATGGTTGAAGTGATGAGTTAGGAAATTATCTCTGTATCAGCATTTTGAATGGGTATAAATGGGGCAAGGTGGGATTTGTCAAGGACAGAGAGGAGGAGGTTGCAGTAATTGAGACTTGAGATGATGAAGACCTGGGTGACAGTTTTAACTATATAGATAGAGAGGAAAGTCCAGATCTTGGTATGGCCTGGATATGGTGATCTAGGAAAAGGGCTGAAAAACTAAGGGCCAGGTTATGGGCCTGACTGACGTGGGGATAGTGATGTCCATGGTGACTGAGAGATGGAGGAAAGGTCAAGAGTTCTGTTTTGCCCATGTGGTGTTGAAGCTGATGGCTGGACATCCATGAGGAGATGTCAGAAAGACAAGCCTATTTATCTTTGCACATAAGAAAAGCTTCTCTTAAGAGAGGGCCATTCTAAGCACTCTTATCATCATGTGGGGTTAGTCAGTAGGGCTTAATGCAGGAATGTGGAGATCATTGGGTATAGTATACTGAGAAGTGTAATTAACTATATACACAGCACTGTCAAATGAAAAAAATAAAGATATACTTGAAATCTAATCAGTTTTTAGAAAATAAGTAGTTTCCAGTACTACGTGTGCTCCTGTAGCCCCTGTCAGCAAACCACTGATGGTCCCAAGGCAGATCCTCCAACAGTTCTGTTCAGAAAGGGATTGACATCTGAACATGTGAATAGGGTGCAGTATATGTAACTGACTGAGGTACATGCAAAATGCAACTTTAGATGCCTCAAAAGTTGAGGAGAGTCTAAGTTCAAGTCTACAAGAGTTTCTTCCTGATCAAATTGGGCAGCCAAGGACCTAAGGGAGCTAATCCAATCGGATTGGTAATTTTAGAGAAGCAGGGCTTTTTCAAATTATTCAAATAAAAGAAAGCATTAAACACTTTCTTAATATGATAAAATTTGGGTTTTCTGATTTTGCTGGTTTTTAAAACTCAGTTGTAACACTTTCTTATCCTGACTTTTTTTTTTTTTTTTAAATTGAATTTATACAAAGATCAGGTCCAGAGCAGACAGCAACAGGAAAAACAATCCCGATTAAAGATTTCATGCATAACCTGAAAGAGTCAGCAGTGCAGAAAAATATTTTATCAAGGGTTTTTTTTAACATGATCTCCAACATTGGTCATCTAGAGCAAAGATTAGCAGTGACTCACTACATTTTACTTTGAAATGCATGAACAATTATTTTTAATTTTGAACAAATATCTAGTAAATATTCCAGATTTTTAATATGTTGGTTTTTTCCTAATTACTGGGGTTTTCATGTGATAATCAAGCTCTGAAGATTAAAAAAAAATCTCAATCATTTTAATAGCTGCTGGTCATGAGTTTCAGTTGCAAATTTCAGACACTTGAACTATACGATTATCTGAGTATGTGCTAGGACTTCAGATTCTAAATGTGGATGCTACAGTACCGAAAATTAACAACTCAATGGATCATTTTCAACTCAGCATCTAGTCCTATACTGAAAATTAAGTTTTTGATCACATCTGAGAACTATTTTAAAATGTTTTTAATAAAATTATTTCTAAAAACTGAATAAGGAAAGCAATAATGAATGATGCTTATATTTTGTTCTTTATAGAAGGAACATAAATGTTTCAATTACTATATTTGTGTTTTAAATAAAATTTTTATGTCTGGCAAAAAAAAAGGTAAATTATCACATGTGGTTATCACATGCAGTTATCAGCCGCAAGTTGAAGTAATTTTTTTTTCTCAGGTGGGACACTAGCATTCTGATTATTTGTGGTGTGTTGAGCTACACTGCTGTGTAGCATTATCTACAGTTAGACACAAATCTTTGTCTGGTACCTTTCAATGCTTTTAAAATTAATTCCTTACTCTAGGCTGGATTCTGATACACTAATTCACCTTAAGTAGTAGCTTAGTTACTGAGAAGTCCCTGTCATTTAAATGAGATCATTCCAAGAGAGGCACTACTTGGCCAAAATTTTCAAAATTTCCTAAAGCTAGTTACATTTTGCTGTTTTATATATCTGTTTTTGCTGTTTTATTTGATCTTGAGGTAATTAACTGATCTGTTAATTTATTTTTCAAACATTGCCATGGTAGCCCACAGCTTTAGATGATTGTAGAGAAGCCAATATTATAAATTATAAATTATATTAGGTACCTATATAACTGGCATGATTTTCACAATTTCTGGTCACTCACAGCTTCCATGAAGTCATTGTTCTCAGAGACTTCATATTTAGTTACATTGAGATATGTGGTCACTTGACATAAATCCTGACCCCTTTGTTTGGTTTGGTAAATATTTCTCTCAGGTAGATAAATCTTGATGTTCACCTCAACAGAAGTCAGAATCTGTGTTATATATAACAGCACATTAATTCAGATGGTGACTTTAATTAGTGCAATAGTTTTTGGGTTATGCATGTTAAGGATTCTGGTTTACAAAAACTTTGTATATAATCACTGGAAATTTTCTTTTATTTTCAAATGTAATGTAATCTGAAAAAAAAATTAGTATTTCATATGTTTAAAATAGCAACTTTATTAATTGCATTTTTGTAGAAACCTACCAAATATACTCGTTCATAAGCCAAATTTTTTTAGTAAAAAAGGGAAGCACCAGAGAAGGGGGTCGGCTTATGAACGGGTATAGAGAGGTAGAGGTGGGACGCAGCCCCTCCCCCCAACAGAGGGAGCAAGGAGAGGCAGCATAGCCAGAAGGGAAGAGGCGGGGCCAGAGTCTCTCCGCTTCTGGCCACGCTGCTCTCCCCCCAGCCTCCGAAGCAGCTGCAGCTCCGGGGCTGGCAGGCTGCAGCCATGCTGCTTGGCCCCGCCCCCCAGAGCAGGCTGTGGCCATGCCACTGGAGCACACTGCAGCCGTGCCACCCGGCCCAGCCTGCTGGAACATGTTGCGGCCGTGCTGCCCAGCCTGCCGGAGCAGCTCCAGTCAGGTCAGAGACATCCTCCCCTGGCCCACCCCAGATAAGGTGGGAAGGGATGGGATGGGGAGAGTGTGGGGGTCCTGGGCTAGGGGTGGGGTCATGTGGGGGGTGGTCACAGGGGTTACTCCCCTGACTCCCAGCTTCTCCCCCCCAAAAAATTTCCCCACCAGTTGCTGTCCCAGCCCGTCAGTGTAAGCAGCTGGCGCGCCGGGACACTTTGTTTACTTAGGTTTACCTCCGTGCCTGCGGACGCTCAAGGTAAACAAACCATCTCGGCCCACCAGCGGCTTATCCTGATGGCCCGGGAGCCAAAGTTTGCTGACCCCTGAATTATAGAGTCGGCTTATGAACGGGTTATAAAAAATTTCCATTTTTACTTATCCATCTTGGGGGGGGGGGTCGGCTTATAAATGAACCGGCTTATGATCGAGTATATACGGTATCTTGTCCCATCCTTGAACAGCTTTTGTGTTACCAGTACTTTTCTGAAGTGTATAGAATCATCAGGTTTTCCAAACATCCTTTTTCAAACCCTAATGTTTTTCTCAAACTGGTGCTGTATCTTGAGGTATCCCTGCTACTTTTGTCTGAGTATTATTTGTAAATATGTTAATTTAATTCCACCAGATCTGTTTTTTCCTTGTATTTTTCATGTTGCCCAGGTTCTGAACCCACGCTTTAAATGATATTCTATTTATTTTAAAAAGAGGTTACTGAAATACTATGGAACTTGTATCAATGTGGAATCTTGCAAATGAAACACTTTCCTCTATATTGGAAATATTATTTTTGTTTTGTTTCTGTTTTACAGCTTCTTGAAGGAAGTTTTGCCAGAGAAGTCAGTCATGAAGTGGATGGACTGATTTTTCAGCCTACAGGTGTAAGTTGCAATGGAACTTAATTTTATTATCTTAATACATTTAAAATATAGGATTGAAATCTTCCAGTTACATTCCTTCACTTGTGCTAATGACAAATTTTTCACCATCTGCTACTAATGAACATTTTTCACCATCAAGAAGTCTTTGCTTTGGTGGAATTACTGTCGATCAGTGCTTAATTTATCAGGGCTTTCCAGGGCTGATCCCCAGCATCTCTACGATTGGCAGTTCATAGCCCCGGCACCTCTGGGCTTACTGTGTCATTTAAGAAAGTAAAAAAATTGCTTGAGCCCTGGCACCTCTTTCATTACAAATTAGGAACTGCCATAGATACACTGTTATTTCTGTTTCTCCTGGTTCTTAATAAAATTGCCATTACAGAACTGAATGGAATCTGTATGCTGTGTTCTGTGTGTCTTTAGAACCATTAACAGGAATTTAGTCAGAGGAGGAGGTTGCTATGTGCCATTTCACGTGTGCAGTTTGGTACAAAGACCAAAATAATAAATAGGTAAGCAGTTCCCTCTCATTCAGTTCCTGTTTTTATGAAGCCTCTGGATTGTTGAAGCATTGGTCTGTGACCAAGCACTGGAACCACAGTGGTAATAGACCAGATTAAGTACAAATTGGTGTTCAGTGACTTTACACAGCTGCTACTATTTGTCACTTGTGCAAACTAGGCCGTAAAGTGTGAGATCTTTCTGTATCAGTAGAAAAAAGCGAGAGATCTTTCTGTATCAGTTACTTAGGAACAAAGGCTGAGTACTCAATGTAGTTGGCTTCCTCAGGGAAATTTTAAGTGTTGCTACACTGATTTAGTTGGGGATTGGTCCTGCTTTGAGCTGGGGGTTGGACTAGATGACCTCCTGAGGTCCCTTCCAACCCTGATATTCTATGATACCTTAAAATTTGGTAAAATTGTACAATGCATACCATTTTAAGTGAAAATTGACTTTTTAAATAATTTGCATAATATGATATATGTGTGACTCCTCTCTAAGAACTGAGAGTAAAGATTGGGTGCACCAAAAAGCTTCCTGAGAGAAATACAGATGGATCTGTCAGTTAACTGTCCTTAACAACAAGCAAAACATTACAAATGGCTAGTGCTCAGACTAGAAGAGATGAGGACAAGGGAAGTAATTGTATACAATGCAAGTTCATAGAAATGGTTTGCTGAAATGCTAGTGTGCTTTTTAACTATTAGAATAAATTTCTTTTGAAAGCAATTAAATAACATAATTTCCTGATATGATCTCTTTCCATTTTGGTAAACAGTGTCTTTCCACTCACCCACAAAGCAAAGAGCTCTCTTTATCTTACTTCCTTACTTGTAAGCATTAGTGTTGGTGATGTCAGCCCAGCTCTAGGAATAGAACTAACCTGTGCTCTTCTCTGCTGGTTCTGCAGCAGCTAAACACAAACAAGTGACTGACTTGGCCTTTTTTGTTTCTCTGTGGCAGAGTTGTAAGTTTAAAAAAAACACCAGAATATGAACTTGATAACACCAACTAGAATAACATGGCACACATTAAACAGATTAAAAACTGGCTAACTGACAGGTCTGAAAACATAATTGTAAATGTGGAGTCATCATTGAACAGGTGTATTCCTAGTGGTGTCCCCTGCAGGAACGAGTTCCTGCCCCTATATTATTAAAATGTAAACCAATGGGGGGAAAAGGTTCCAAATGCTTTGTATTGAATTGAAGAATTCATGTAACTCAGGTTACATAACTTTATTTATCACAGCCATTTCTGCCAGTAGTAGAATTGTCTAGGAGAGTATCCCTAGTCTTTCATTTTGTTGCAGGAAATAAGTACCTAAATCATTGGTACATTTTTAGAATTTGTGCTTTCTGATTTAGCATATAGGGAAGTTTGTAACTGAATAAAAGCTTCATGGGATGTATAAAATGCTCTTAATTACTTTTTATTTTAAAATATTGGTGAGACTTTCATAGCGCAATTATTGATTACATTTCAATATATATTGTTTCAGGATTTATTAAACTTAGTTTTGTTCAACTATTGTTAATCACTTATTTTTAGATTGAGCAATGTGTAATTTTCTCAGTGTATTTTGTAGCTTGAGTTGAGATAATGTAAAGGATGAACCAAAGTATTCTTTCAAAAGGAAATATTATGAATGTAGGAATATTAGATAACAAAAATAAAATAGGCTTACTTAAACTGAAAGCCCAGGAATTGTTATTTGAGGTTGCTAATCCTCTGTTCTTGTATATTACGGATGTTTTAGAACAGTGGGAGACTTTATTGCATATCAGCAATGTTTAAAAGCAACAGAGTGCAGTGAAGACACCTTGAGAATATTAACTTGAATTTTCTTATCTTTTTATTCTTAAGTTTGCAGTAGCATCAACAATGTTTTAGATGTTTTCCAAATACACCTCTACCCCGATATAACGCTGTCCTCGGGAGCCAAAAACATCTTACCGTGTTATATGTGAAACCGCGTTATATCAAACTTGCTTTGATCCGCTGGAGCGCGCAACCTCCTCCCACCCCCCCCCGGTGTCTGGCTTTTAAGCCCTTCTCTCTTAGGCCTGGTCTACACTAGGAGTTTATGTCGAATTTAGCACCGTTACATCGAATTAACTCTGCACCCGTTCACACCACGAAGCTATTTAGTTCGACATAGAGGTCTCTTAAATTCGACTTCTGTACTCCTCCCCAACGAGGGGAGTAGCGCTAAATTCGACATGGCCATGTCGAATTAGGCTAGGTGTGGATGGTAATCGACGCTAATAGCTCCGGGAGCTATCCCACAGTGCACCACTCTGTTGACGCTCTGGACAGCAGTCCGAGCTCGGATGCTCTGACCAGCCACACAGGAAAAGCCCCGGGAAAATTTGAATTCCTTTTCCTGTCTGGGCAGTTTGAATCTCATTTCCTGTTTGGACATCGTGGCGAGCTCAGCAGCACTGGCAACAATGCAGAGCTCTCCAGCAGAGATGGCCATGCAATCTCAGAATAGAAAGAGGGCCCCAGCATGGACTCATCGGGAAGTCTTGGATCTGATCGCTGTGTGGGGCGATGAGTCCGTGCTTTCCGAGCTGCGATCGAAAAGACGGACTGCAAAGATCTACGAGAAGATCTCTAAAGCCATGGCAGAGAGAGGATACAGCCGGGATGCAACGCAGTGCCGCGTGAAAATCAAGGAGCTGAGACAAGGCTACCAGAAGACCAAAGAGGCAAACGGATGCTCCGGATCCCTGCCCCAGACATCCCGTTTCTACGAGGCACTGCATTCCATCCTAGGTGTGGCCGCCACCACTACCCCACCACTGACCGTGGACTCTGAGGATGGGATATTGTCGACGGCCGGTTCCTCGGACATGTTAGCGGACGGGGAAGATGAGGAAGGAGATGAGGAGGACGAGGCAGTCGACAGCGCTTACAATGCTGATTTCCCCGACAGCCAGAATCTCTTCATCACCCTTACAGAGATCCCCTACCAACCGTCCCCAGGCGTTAACCCGGACACAGAATCAGGGGAAGGATCAGTCAGTAAGTGTTTTAAACATGTAAACATTTATTTTTAACAAAACAGGAATATTAACAATATTAACAATGGGTTTTGCATGATTACTTTGCCCTAGGCGCTTAACGTTTCAGTCCTTGGCAGTGCAACTACTGAAAAAATATCTAGCAATGTCCGGTTTAGCATGATTGTTTTGCCCTAGGCGCTCTACTGTTTAGTCCGTGCCACTGCAGCTACAGTAAAATCCGGTCTATATGTCCGGGGATAGAGCAGAAATCCTCCTGGAACATCTCCACGAAGCTCTCCTGGGGGTAATTGGAAAGCCTTTGCATCAGGTTCCTGGGGAGAGCGGCCTTATTGGGTCCTCCGTGGTAGGAAACGTTTCCGCTCCAGGAGACAATCAAGTACTCGGGTATCATTGCCTTGCAGAGCATGTCGGCATACGGCCCTGGTCTTTGCAGGCTTTCCCGAAGCATCCGTGCTTTCTCCGTCTCTGAAATCCTCGTAATGTCGCTCATGGTGACCTGCTTTGAATTAGGTAGGGGAATGTTAGTATTGGGACTGCTTGCCTGTTCCTTTACAGAACTGTAACCGGCGGTTTACAGCCACGCGTTGGAGGCGGGAGAGGAGCAGCATACAGGGATCTTTCCCTGGGACAGCCGCGAGGGGGTGGAACAGGGGCAGAGTTCATGCTTGCCGGATTGCTGGCAGCAGGGACTGGCATTGCTTTGAACGTGAAAGGAGGCCAGTGCTGCTATTAAAGTTTTAAGCAGCCACAAGTCTACGGCTTACCATGTCAGCCTGTTACCCAAATTCCGCTGTCCTGTCCCTCTTGTCTGATCTGCACTGCAAGACCCCAGGCACTGAATGCGAAGGCCAAAAATTCGACCTTGTCCTGAGTGCGCATGTGATAGGTGCTGTGCATGGTCTTGTTCACAGAGAAAGACTATGTTCTTTGTTCAACCAAAAATTTATCTTTCTGAGGAATTCACTCCCTTTTTCCCATCCCACAGCTGCGACTGTCTCACAAACTACCCTGGCATCACACTCCCAGAGGCTAGCGCAGATTAGGCGTAGGAAGAAGAGGACACGGGAGGACATGTTCTCAGAACTTATGGGCTGCTCCCGAGCCCAGGCAGCCCAGCAGACCCAGTGGAGGGAGAACTTGTCCCAAATGCACCGATCACACATGGAATGGGAGGAGAGGTGGCGGCAGGAAGACCAGCAGGCAACTCAAATGCTGCTTGAACTAATGAGGGAGCAAACGGACACGCTCCGGCGCCTTGTGGATGTTCTGCAGGACTGGAGGCAGGAGGACAGAGCCCCGCTGCAGTCTATCTCTAACTGCCCTCCCCCGCCACAAAGTCCCACACCCCCCTCACCCAAAATCCCAAGAAGGAGGGGCGGCAGAGTCCGTGAAAACTCTCACTCCACCCCTGCAGACTGCTCAAGTACCAGAAGGCTCTTATTCCCCAAAATTTGATAAGTCCTTTCCTTCCCGCCTCACCCAAGCCCCCGTCCCAATTTCATCCCCCAGTTTCATGTGTGGTTGCTAATAAAAAATACGTTTCTGTTAATTACTGTTTCCATCATGTTCTTTTAGAGGAGAGTCTGTTTGAAGGGGGGGAAGGGGGTTGGTAATTGGAGAGGACAGTCACCTTTACCAGGGTACAGACGCGGGGGCAGGTTCAGCAGCATGGCACACACACATTGCAGTCACTAGTTACCCTGGTCAGTCTGGGAGGTGGTTTTCATGTTCTGTGGGGGGGCGGGGGGGAGGCTATGTGACTTTGTGGCGGGGGAGGGCGGTTAGAGATCTTATGCAGCGGTCCTTATCCTGGATCACAGAGCCACGCAGCAGGGGATCTGTAACCGTCCTCCCCCTGCCACAAAGTCACATAGCCCCCACACACAGAGTCCCGAACAGGAGGGGTGGCAGGCTCCGTTGAAACAACCAGTCCACCAGTGCGGAGCTTGTCATTCCTGGAGTTTAGAAGCGTCCTTTGCATCACTACACTACACCCGCTCACCACCACAGTCTGCGACCCAGGTTCAACACTTTCCCGCGAAAACAGTAATAAAGAAAACGGTGTTCATTAACAAATTTCAAGTGATTTTATTTTTAAACGTGTGTTGGAAGGGGGGGAACGGGGTGAACGGGGTATGTAACTGGAGAGGATAGTGAACATTTACTGGGTAAAGAAACGGGGGCAGGTTCAGCTTCTCTTTAAACAAACTTAATAGTCACAGGTTACCCTGCTCACTCAGGAACCTAGCTTTCAAAGCCTCCCGGATGCACAGCGCGTCCCGCTGGGCTCTTCTAATCGCCCAGCTGTCTGGCTGGGCGTAATCAGCAGCCAGGCTATTTGCCTCAACCTCCCACCCCGCCATAAAGGTCTACCCCTTGCTCTCACACAGATTGTGCAGCACACAGCAAGCTGCAATAACAATGGGGATATTGGTTTCGCTGAGATCACAGCGAGTCAGTAAGGTTCTCCATCTCCCCTTGAGACGGCCAAAAGCACACTCCACCACCATTCTGCACTTGCTCAGCCGGTAGTTGAAGAGTTCTTTTTCACTGTCCAGGGCGCCTGTATAGGGCTTCATGAGTCAGGGCATTAGCGGGTAGGCTGGGTCCCCGAGGATGACTATAGGCATCTCCACATCCCCAAGAGTTATTTTGTGGTCCGGGAAGTAAATACCTTCCTGCAGCCGTCTAAACAGACCAGAGTTCCTGAAAACACGAGCGTCATGAACCTTGCCCGGCCATCCGACCTTGATGTTTGTAAAACGTCCCCTATGGTCCACCAGTGCTTGCAGCACCATTGAAAAGTAGCCCTTTCGGTTAATGTACTGGCTGGCCTGGTGGTCCGGTCCCAGGATAGGGATGTGAGTTCCATCTATAGCCCCACCGCAGTTTGGGAATCCCATCGCGGCGAAGCCATCTATGATGGTCTGCGCGTTTCCCAGGGTCACTACCTTTGAGAGCAGAAGCTCAACGATTGCGTTGGCTACTTGCATCACAACAACCCCCACGGTAGATTTGCCCACGCCAAAGTGGTTCGCGACTGACCGGTAGCTGTCCAGCGTTGCAAGCTTCCAGAGGGCTATGGCCACTCGCTTCTGGACAGTCAGGGCTGCTCGCATCCGGGTGTCCTTGCGCTTCAGGGCAGGGGACAGCAACTCACAAAGTTCAAGGAAAGTTCCCTTACGCATGTGAAAGTTTCGCAGCCACTGGGATTCATCCCAGACCTGCAGCACTATGCGGTCCCACCAGTCCGTGCTTGTTTCCCGGGCCCAGAATCGCCGTTCCACAACATCAACATGACCCATTGGCACCATGATGTCCTCGGCGCGGGGTCCCGTGCTTTGTGACAGGTCTGTGCCACTCTCAGACTTCAGGTCCTCACCGCGCTGCCGTAGCCTCCTCGCCCGATTTCTCACCATCTGCCTCTGGGCAAGGTGGATGATAAGGTGCTAGGTGTTGACAACGGCCATAACTGCAGCGATGGTCGCAGCGGGCTCGATGGTCGCAGCGGGCTCCATGCTCGCAGTGCTGTGGCGTCCGCGCTGTCACTGACCAGAAAAGTGCGCGAACTGATTTCCCGCCAGCACTTTCAGGGAGGGAGGGCGGGAGTGACGGTTGGATGACGACAGTTACCCAAAACCACCCTCGACACATTTTTTTCCCCAGAAGGCATTGGGGGCTCGACCCAGAATTCCAATGGGCAGCGAGGACTGCGGGAACTGTGGGATAGCTGCCCACAGTGCACCGCTTCCAATGTCGACGCTTGCCCCGTTAGTGTGGACTCACAAAGTCGAATTACTGTCCTTAGTGTGGACACACACGTTCGACTTTGTAATATCGATATCACATATTCGATTTAAGTAAAATCGAACTACTCTCGTAGTGTAGACATATCCTTAGGTCAGTCCTATCTCCCACCCCATTAACATACAGGAAGAATGACCACAAGGGTCATCAAACGACAAGAGGCTAGAGCCTTGCTAGTGCCCACTCAGCTAGCAGGCCTCTGGCCCCCACTCCCACACCGTCCCCAAACACATAAACCCTAACAGATCACACTGTAAACTTTAAGTAAGCCATGGGAGGAGGGGGAGGGGGAGGGGGGGGAGACAAACAAGCTCGCAGCTCACTTCAAGGATTAGTGCTCACTCCTCCTTCATCAGGGGATCTCCCTTTCAAACTTGCCTGTTTTAATAGTTCTGGGATTCATTCTGGGATAATTATTTTTTGCCAAAGTTGCAGTGTTCAATTTTTGTTAATTTGGGGAAGAGTTATTTCTATTTAAAGATAGTCTATTCAAAACATTTGTTCTTGTGCTCTGTGTTCTTTATTAAATACTAGGGAGGTAGTCTCATGCATGTGTAGACACTATTACTAGCTTCAGGAAATGCTGATGTTGAGAATAGAGGTGGTTGGAGAAAGGTATTCTGTTTTGTGAAGGAGTTTGATATTTAAAAATTTGGTTTAATTCTGATTCAGAATGGAAACCAAAACATTTGAAATTCTCTATGAAAGGGAATGGTGTCCCAGCTCTGGGGAAGCCCTCCAAGTAGGCTGCCCCAAAGCCAAACACCTTGGAAGCCCTGGAGACCCGGCCCTAGGCAGTCTGCGTGGCTGGTTTCTGGATCTTTGTTGAAATCAGTCTCTGTAAAATGGTTTAACTTCAATGACTTGGAAAATTCTGATGGAAAAAGAAATTTTGTTGGAATTTTTCTGACCAGCATTAGTGTACTGTGACAGACCCAGACCAGTGGGGTACAGGAGTCTGGTAGAGGACAAATATACTGGTCACTGGATGAGTAGTTTTCTGTTTCCTGAGTGACCAGAGAAGGGGCTGCACTAGAGTAATCAGGAACCTGCTAGAACCAGTTAAGGCAGGCAGGCTAATTAGGACACCTGGAGCCAATTAAGAAGAAGCTGCTAGAATCAATTAAGGCAGGCTAATCAGGGCACCTGGGTTTTAAAAGGAGCTCACTTCAGTTTCTGCTGTGAGTGTGAGGAGCTGGGAGCAAGAGGCGCAAGGAGCTGAGGGTGAGAGGGTGTGCTGCTGGAGGACTGAGGAGCACAAGTGTTATCAGACACCAGGAGGAAGGTCCTGTGGTGAGAATAAGGAAGGTGTTTGGAGGAGGCCATGGGGAAGTAGCCCAGGGAGTTGTAGCTGTCATGCAGCTGTTACAGGAGGCACTATAGACAGTTGCAGTCCACAGGACCCTGGGCTGGAACCCGGAGTAGAGGGCGGGCCCGGGTTTCCCCCAAACCTCCCAATTGACCTGGACTGTGGGTTCTCCCAGAGGGGAAGGTCTCTGGGCTGTTCCCCAACCCACATGGTGAATCTTTAAGGCAAGAAAATCCGCCAATAAGCGCAGGACCCACCAAGATAGAGGAGGAACTTTGTCACAGTACCTATTATGTATATTGAGGTCTGTTTTCTTTCTGTGCTTTCTTCGCTTCTCTCTAAGTTCCCAAGTATTAACTGAAAACTCAACTTTGCTCTTTTCTCCTTCTGTTTGAAAACCAAATCACGCTACACTTGGTTGATAAAAGTAATACTGTTGATGTAGTCGTTTTAGACTGCTGAGAAGGATCTGGGAGTTGTGGTGGAACATAACCTCAACATGAGTCAGCAATGTGATGCTGCTGCAAAAAAAACAAATGCAGTTTTAGGTTGCATTAACAAAGGCATAGCATGCAAATCACAGGAGGTGATAGTACCACTCTACTTGGTGCTTGTTAGGCCTCAGCTGGAGTACTGTGTCCAATTTTGGTCACCAATGTATAGGAAGGATGTAGAGAAACTGGAGAGGATCTAGAGGCAAGCAACAAAGATGATCAAAGGGATGGAATGCAAGCCATATGAGCAAAGACTGAAAGAACTGGATATGTTTAGTTTGGAGAAGAGGAGATTAAGGGTGGGACATGAAAGCAGTCTTCAAATACTTGAAAGGCTGCCATAAAAAAGATGAACAAAAGTTTTCTCTTGCCACAGCGGGCAGGTCAAGAGGCAATAAATTCAAACTTCAGCATAGCAGATTTAGATTAAATCTCAGGAAAAAGTTCCTAACTGTAAGAACAGTAGGACAATGGAACAGACTGCCTAGGGAGGTTGTGGAAGCTTCTTCACTGGAGGTTTTCAAAAGGAAGCTGGATAGCCATCTGTCTTGGATGGTTTAGACCAGTGGTGGGCAACCTGCGGGCTGCACACGGCCCGTCAGGGTAATCTGCTGGCGGGCCGCGAGACAGTTTGTTTACCTTGACAGTCTGCAGGCATGGCTGCCTTCAGCTCCCAGTGGCCACGATTCATCGTTCCTGGCCAATGTGAGCTGTGGGAAGCCCTCCATTGGTTTAGACCCAACAAATCCTGCATCTTGGCAGGGAGTTAGACTAGATGACCCTTGCAGGGTCTTCTAACCCTATGATTCTATGATTTTAGACTTCTGTGAGGCACTGGACTTGGTACCACTGGACATTTTGATTAAAAAACTAGAATAACATGGCACACATTAAACAGATTAAAAACTGGCTAACTGACAGGTCTGAAAACATAATTGTAAATGTGAAGTCATCATTGAACAGGTGTATTCCTAGTGGGGTCCTGCAGGGAGGAGTTCCTGCCCCTATACTATTTAATATTTTTTATCAATGACCTGAAAAAAAAAAGTCATCACTGATAAAGTTTGCAGATGACACAAAAATCAGGAGTCGCAAATAATGAAGAGGGATGGGTAACAGAGTGATCTGAATCACTTGGAAAGCTGGGCGCAAGCAAACACTATGCATATTAATATAGTCAAATAGTAATATATACACTGAGGAACAAAGAAAGTTGGCCATCCTTATACAATGGGGGAGCCTATCCTGGGAATTCAGGTCTCAGTGCAATCCTGTGGCCAAAATGTGATGCTTGGATATGTAAAAGAGAGGTTATTTTACCTCTGCATTGGTAGACTTGGCAGGATATGATTTTAAATCGATAGATGTTGGTAAACATCAATTTCAGCTGACACATTGAAATCGACAAACAGAATATCCCTGGGTAACAGTCAGTGCAAATGCAGCACCTGCCCCGCCCTGCCTGCTTTCCTGGGACCTTGTGCTTTCATGGGTCAGGTGTCAGAGCCCTCTGCAGTCTCCCTGTCGTGGAGTGAATGAGCAGGGTGTGGCAGCAGAGGTCAGAGGGTTCCCTGCACAGCTGCAGAGCCAGTCACCTTGGATCCCTGCAGGCTATAAGTGTAGAGAAGAATGCAGTCCTGTTGGGTCAGGATGTTGATGCTGATAAATTGGAGAGGGTTCAGAGAAGAGCCATGAGAACGATTAAAGGATTGGAAAACATACCTTATAGGAATAGAATGAAGGAGCTCAATCTATTTAGCTTAACAAAGAGAAAGTTAAGGGGTGACTTGATCCTAATTTGTAAGTACCTACATGGGGAACTAATATGTTGTAATGGATGCCTCGATCTAGCAGACAAAAGTATAGCAAGATTCAGTGACAGGAGCAGCTTACCAAGGGTTCTGGTGGATTCTCTATAAATGGCAATTTTTAAATCAAGCTAGGATGTTTTTCTAAAAGATAGGCTCTAATTCAAACAGAAATTATTTCTGGAAAGTTCTGTGACTTGTGTTATTCAGGAAGTCAGACTAGATGGTCACAGTGGTCCCATCTGGCCTTAGAATCTATGAATCTACACTTGTGATACTGATGTACAAAGCTGGAAAAAAGGGCTGGCATACCAAACCTGAATCCTGCTTGTATACATTAATTAATCAATTTGATCACACTACCCTTTAAAATATTATTCACAACAAATTCAGTGATCTTCTTAATTATAATAATTTATTTCTAGTAGTGCCTGTAGTATGCTAAGTGCTTTAAGGTCTAGAAAATATGACCTATGAGGAAAGACTGAAAAAAGAAGTAATAGGCTTAAATTGCAGCAAGGGAGATTTAGGTTAGACATTAGGAAAAACTTTCTAACTGTAAGGTAGTTAAGAACTGGAACAAATTACTTATAGAGGCTGTGGAATCTCCGTCACTGGCGGTTTTTAAGAACAGTTTAGACAAACAGCTCTCACAGATGGTGTAGATAATAATTAGTTCTGCCTCAGCGCAGGGGACTGGATAACCAATCGAAGCCCCTTCCAGTCTATGATTCTACAGAGGGTCAATGAGTAAAGCCTCCCCTTTGCTCTTCCTTTCCAGGCATACATACTGTACATTTTCACAAATAATGTGAGGAGAGCGATGGAGGTTCTTGACCAGTATACAATTGAAAACTTTTTGTAGGCGGTTTCATAGTGACTCTTGCCCATTTTCTCCCATACCAGTTACCCTCTAACAGCTGCACGGTGCGACACAAAATACAATTTTTTTCTCTTCTTTCCGTTTTGTTCTTTTACAATTCTTTCTCTTCCCCCTTTGCTTTCTTTCCCCTTTTTTCCACTGCCCATCTTTGTTTGTGTTTTTTCCATTCTTTTAAATTTCCCCTTCCTTTCCTGTCATTCCTCTGTAATCCTGCCTCCCTTTCCCTTCTCCATTTTCTGTCACATTGAAGTACTGCTGATGCAGGACCAAACTGCTGGGTCAACTCCCTCTGATCAGCTTTGATCCCTCTGCATGGAATAGGTTGGCAGAGCAGGGACTGAAGATGAGTGCTGATTAAAGGGAGTGAAACTGACCAGCAAACAGCTTCTTGGACAAGGTATGTCTTCCTATGTTTGTGGCCCAGATCCTGAATGAATTTGCCCTGTAGTTTGTGGGTAAAAGCCTAATACGTTGTTTGTAGTTTCTTAACATCCATCATATAACTTCTGAATTTTTAGAATAATTTGTTCTATAGGGTGACTGCAAAATTATTTATAATTTTGTACACTCATTGTGGAACATTTGCAGTTTGCCATCCTGTGTTTTTAATTGTTTAGTCAAACTGAAATCTCAAAAATAGCTTCTTATCTTTAGATGTCAGGATCAGTTCTGTGACCTGTGCCCACTCATCAGTAAAATTACTTCTGCTATCTGCCTTGTAAATCATAAACCTCACTGGGCCTCTGTAGTCTGTCTGAGAACACCTAATCTTCATGGTAGCAAACTCTTCAAAACCGATTTACCAGCTGCCTAGTACCATTATTTTGCCCTTCTTGAGAAAGGGGTAGCAGAATTATTTTATTCTAAAAGCTCCCCAAAAGAAAGTTTGTTAGCCACAAATAGTGAAGGTTTACAAGACATCTGATGCACTTCTTCTAGGCACTCACGAGAGGTTTGCGTCAGTATCTTTATTCTTTCAAATGCCTGTTTCACCTCTTGAGTCCTCTGATATTTTTACAGTGGTCAAGGCTGTATCCCCACTTTGAACTTTAGGGTACAAATGTAGGGGCCTGCATGAAAACCTCTAAGCTTAACTACCAGCTTAGCTTTGGTCCCGCTGCCACCATCTCAAGAATCCCCTCCCTGGGAAGCCTTGAGAACCCTTTCACCAATTCCCTGGTGAACACAGATCCAAACCCCCTTGGATCTTAACACAAGGAGAAATCAATCTGGTTCTTAAAAAAGAAGGCTTTTAATTAAAGAAAAAGGTAAAAATCATCTCTGTAAAATCAGGATGGAAAATACTTTACAGGGTAATCAAACTTAAAGAGCTCAGAGGACCCCCCTCTGTCTTAGGTTCAAAGTACAGCAAAACAAAGATAAACACTCTAGTAAAAGGTACATTTACAAGTTGAGAAAACAAAGTAAATCTAAGACGCCTTGCCTGTCTTTTTACTTACAAGTTTGAAATAGGAGAGACTTGTTTAGAAAGATGGGGAGAACCTGGATTGATGTCTGGTCCCTCTCAGTCCCAAGAGCGAACAACCCCTTAAAACAAAGAGCACACACAAAAGCCTTTCCCCCCCCCCCCCAAGATTTGAAAGTATCTTGTCCCCTTATTGGTCCTTCGGGTCAGGTGTCAGCCAGGTTACCCGAGCTTCTTAACCCTTTACAGGTAAAAGGATTTGGAGTCTCTGGCCAGGAGGGATTCCATAGCACAGTACACAGGAGAGCTGCCACCCTTCCCTTTATAGTTATGACACACCTCTTGAGTCCTCTGATATTTTTACAGTGGCTCATGCTGATTCCAATCTGACACCTTTGTGTACTCTTAGTTTGAATGAGGCATAAACTCCTACCCTCCCTCCCCCCCAAAAACGTGCCTCCTGTTCCTCTAAGATAAGCACACCATTTTAGTAAACTGGCTCCATTGTCTAAAATAAGCTCTCAAAGTGTCACTGAATCCTCTCAGCCTCATAACTTTTCTCTATATGCAGCACCAACAAGAGAAAAAATTACTTGAAAGAAAAGGAATAAACAGTTATATTTTCATTCCCAGGTAGCATTACATGTGGTTTTTGTATTAAACCCATCCACCCCAATCTTGACAATCTCACTGGTAACCTTGAATACTTGATTGCCTATTAATTGTTTGCACTACTTCCGTTATAGTGACCAGATTATCACCATCCTTCATTATAAAAACTTCACCCCAAATCACTAATGGCTATTATTGCATGAACTGGCTTCAAAAGGTCATGTTTTGTGTAATTAAACAGTGCCAAGTTCACTTCAACCACTTCATACGATCTCATTGCTGGTTTCAATGTTTGGCCCAATATGTCTTTTGAAAATTGCTCTGGTAGTTGAAAAACATTTGCTAGTAACTTAAATTCTGTAAGTCTGAAACTAAGCTATCCGTCTACTCGAATGAGTGATGGGTTTTTTGTGCATTATTATTTCTTCTATTACTATAACATTCATCGTGCCAGGTGGTGTAAAGACATAGAGTAGACGGAGTCCCTTCACTGAAAGGGAGGGAAAGGGACTATCAAATATTTAAAGTTTTATATACATTATTTTCCTATTCAAATATGTTTTCTGTTTTAAGTTTTGTAATTCTCTAGTAGTCCCTGAACCTATCCGTTATTATTTCCAGCTGGCTTCTTATGAACTTCACAAGCAGAAATGATTCTTGAGAGGAGGAGAGAATTGCCCCTCAAATCTGTATTGACTTGTGCTATTAAAACCTTTTTTGTTTCATTACTTATGCTGAACATCTAGCTGGTTAGTTGGGATTCCCCCACATGAAGAACATTTGTGACTAAATCCATTACCAGTCAAAATGGACGCTGCTACGCCAGCATGTATCTTTCACATTGCTGTGGGCTGTCCTTTAATGGAGAACCTGCTGTCAATTTGCTGAAATGGCACTGACCTTTACAGCAGCATTTTCTGGCCATGAATGGCTATCCGTTATTCTCAATTTCCATAGCAGGCTTCCTTGCAATTCTTCTCTCAAATTGCTAATTGTATCTCAACTATACAATCCCATCATATACTTTATGGATATTCAAAAATTTATTTTAATAAGGCACAGCATATCTTAAGGAATTTTTCCATGACTATACAGGCCATAACTTGGATGGAACTTTAGGATTGTCTTGGCCATCTTGAGCGGTTTATTTTATCATATCTCTTTAGGTTTTGATTTTATTTTTTAATCAAGGTACATGTTTTGGACACCAAAAGATAGGGATCAGATTCCATAGTTAAGCACTGAAATAAAAGTAGTTTAATTTTTCAGGTGTGATGAACAAGTGTAACTCCCTTTGACTTAAGTGGTAGCAGAGGATGCTCAGCATCTCAGAAAACCACATCACTTTTATTTAGGTTCTCCCTGCCTACATTTTCTTCAGGTTCATTTTCTGCTATCATTCCTGCTACAGTTATATTTTGAAGTGCAAATGTATGTGCTATTTACCCAACTTGAACTTCTTGTTTAATCTGATTCCCTTCATCTGCCTGCATAGATATCACTGCTATTCAGTTCTTAATGAATGTGTCAGTTCTCCTAGCTATGGTCTCTTCTTCACTTATGGGTGTACACTATCTAAAGTTCTTCATAATTTATAGGGGATTGAATTCCCTTTGCTTGTTTGCCACCTACTCATGGCAAATATCCAAATTTGGTCTAGAACTCTGATGTGCAGTTTAGACATCCCCTGTAATCATTGTCTGACATAGGATTGCTGATAGGCATTATTTATTTTCTACATGTATCAGCAGTAGTCATCCTAAATGTTTTCCATTTACCTTAATGGGGCAGTCTGGGTATATTTCATCTGAGATATCCTACGAAGTACACTAGTTATGCCTGTCCCCACTGTAAATGTCAACTGGGTATATTTCATCTGAGAGATCCTACGAAGTACGCTAGTTATGCCTGTCCCCACTGTAAATGTCAATAACTGTAAGGAGTCATTTGTTGAATTTGTATACTAGAGGCTTTCTTTAAAAAAAAAAAAAAAAAAAAAAAAAAAAAGAGAGACTTGAGTTCCATCAGACTACTAATTTCATTTGGTTATGTAGTACCCGTGTCTTAGTGTGAAACTCCAAGGAACTTGTTGAGTAGGCTTAATGCCATCCTGATAGTTGTGCATGATTTTACATATTGGCAGCCAAAAGACGAGTGACCATGTGTGTTAGATATGGGTGCTGAAGGCATGGTTTTCAGCTGAGAACACCAAAACAGGCTTTAGCTTTAGCAAATATGCCTATGCTTAAGACAATGATCTGTGTGTAATGCAGCATTCCCCATACTGTGCTATTCTGTGTATATGTTGGAAAATATGTAGAGTAAACATACATATATTCCATTGCTGAACAAAATAAGTTTATAGCCACTTTGAATTAGTGGGATTCTTCACTGAATGACATGTCCATACTTTTGGATCTTCATAGTGAGGTGGATCCACTCCCAGCCCTTCACATGTGCATACTATTAATGAAATGATCAGGTGCATCCATGGCTCTGCCCTTATGTATCCAAGATCCTGCACAGAGCTTTCTCAGGGTGGGGGAGAGGGTGAATAAGAGGAGGAGCGCTTGGAATTGAACTGAGAAATGTACATCAGCTCTCCCCTATCCCCATGTTACAATGGAATAACTAAAATAAACTGAGTGCATCCTGAATCATTAACCTCTCCTTCTCCATTCAAATTGAATGATTTGGGAAAATATCTGCAAGAGTCTGCCTTCTCCTGTTTGTATTTCAGTAGTAGGTCTAATAGATTCCCAGTACTAAATTAGTTTCTTGAGACTTCGAAGTTCGCACAAAGATCTTTCATAAAACGATTTTTTTTGCTTAGTTATTGATATAAACTAAAATAGCTATTTTTCACTTAGTTGTTGATAAAAACTAACAGTTTATATCAGAATGTTAATATGTAAATTGATCTTCATTTTGCTGCTGTACTTTATGTAGCAATCCAGCATATCAGCAGTACATCGTAAATAGACTTCATACTAGATGCAAATGAGTAAGAACAGGGTTGTGAAGTCTGGATGTTTTTCAGAGGATCACTCCCTCCACCAAACAATTGAGTGTGTTTAGTACTTTTTGAAGAGCTAGCAACTATTGTAAGGCAGAACATCTGATGATATGGTTCTGTATATAACTGGCTAGCTTACTTTGCATTCTTCAGTCTTCAGTGTTGAGTTCACTTGGAATGAGAGACAACCAACTGGTAAAGTATCAGAGCGGTAGCCGTGTTAGTCTGAATCTGTTAAAAGCAACAGAGGGTCCTGTGGCACCTTTAAGACTAACAGAAGTATTGGGAGCATAAGCTTTC
>NW_020664393.1:19994820-20015245 GCF_002925995.2 Terrapene triunguis
GAGCCGGGCACCCCCCGACCCCATCCCCCCACAGCCCTGACCCCTAGTTCTGAGCACAGCCCCTCTGAGCCGGGCACTCCCCGACCCCAACCCCCCATAGCCCTGACCCCCAGCTCTGACCCCAGCCCCTCTGAGCCGGGCACCCCCTGACCCAGAGCCCAGCTCCCCATCCAGCCCTGGGCAACAGTAGCGCCACCCCCAGGCAGCGACAGCCCATTGGCACCAACCATCACCATCACCCAGCGACAGCCCATTATGTAATTGCAAATGTATACATACAATTAAAGCATTTAATGTTTTTAAATAATGTATTTTGTGTATTTTCAAATTATTAAAAATTAATTTTTGAATGTAGTTCACTGGTTATTTTTTACATTTCCAACTACATGTTACTATAGTATTGCAACTTTTTTTTATGGAAGGGGCCCCCGAAATTGCTTTGCCCCAGGCCCCCTGAATCCTCTGGGCAGCCCTGTAATATATTCGTCTAGATAATTGACTTGATGCCACAGGTGAAGCAGTCAAAGAAAGAACTAGAAGAATCAAAGTTGATGTTAATGAAAAATAGTTGTTCAAGCATAAAAACTGACCCAATTATCACTGCAAGTATCATAAAGAGAAATGTTTTCTGCTTAGTGCTACTGATTCTGTCTGAAATGAAATTGTCCAATTTGCTGAAGATGCTGTTCAACAATGCAGAGAAAAATGACAGTGAAGTATTTATTTGCTCAAGCAATCAATAAAACAAGGAAGAAGATGAGAAATTCTACGTGAAATCATCCCAGATTCCTGACAGATAGATGTTCAGCACAGTCTTTAAGCCATCTTGATAAGGATGTAACAGCTAACATAGTGCTAAAACTTATTGTGGAAGCACAAAAATTCCACCATACTGATGGTAGGGTTGATTGAAAAATGTGAATTGATGCCATAGTTTCCCCATGATGCTCAATGGAACTCCCAAGAAAATTTTGTATCTACATTTGTATCAAGCAACTAAAATAAAGCATGCATTTTACAGAAGGGACACTACAGAGAGCTGCTAAATTTACCAAAGCTATTAAAATAGGTGTTTGAGAGACCTGTCAGATTACAAACTGCTGCTCTCTAAATGGAAACCTGACTTGATATAATTAATAACAATGAACTGGAATCACACAAGAATAAAATATAAAAATAATTCAAAGAAGTTATGAAACCTATTAATTATTTAGTCCACACAACCAAATACGATGGTCATTGGGTGAGCCCAGAGCAGAAAAATTAGGATGAAAATATCCTGAATTTGTTCCTGTCTTCTAACATTTAAATGCTTGAAAACGGTGGAAGTAAAATCACAGAAGACAAGGGCAATGGAATTCAGAATTTTAAAAGATGTTCACTCCGGACCCACCCAGCATAACATCAGTTGAGTAATTTTTTTCAGCACTTTTGGATTAATTTAGCCAAAATTTAATCAGTCTCTAGATGGTTAAAATGTATCTGTGTTCTAGGTCAGATACAAAAGGGTTGTGTGCCTAACTGGTATTATGTTGTTGGGTTTTACTAATAGAATTTGCAAACCTTTCATTTTGGAAAAACTGTCTATTTATGTTTGATGAATCAGATAAAGTGTTTCATTTTATAAAACCTTTCATGATTTTTTCAGAAGAAAAATAACTGGCTTTTTTCTGGGGAGAATTAGAACAGCCACTCTTTAAAATGACCCATTTACTGTTCCTGTCTAATAACTCTAGAGAAAGCAGCAAGAATACTACTAATAGTTTTCATTCATATAGTACTGAATGCCAAGAAACCTGCCATTTAAGAATGTTGTTTGCCTTAAGTGGTGGATAAAAATGTACAATCCTTGATTCTGTACAAAGTCAAATTGCAGGATTTTGGTTAACTATAATTGTGCATTGTATACACTAGATCACCTACTCCTGTTTGCAGTACAGGACAGTAAAACACATCTAGCCATTGTTGCACTGAAGTCAGAGGATTTAATGGCAAACAGTTGTGATATAATTTTGTTTCCATCAGTCTCTTGTTTTTCTCTAAGGTAGTTTTGCTCAATTTTGTATTGCTACAGTTAATCTGTTTGCCCTTACCTTACACTAAGCTTTGGTTTTAATGTTGCATACTTATTAAATATTAATGTTTTTATTAAATCTTTACAACAGTTAGATATATTGAATGTTACAGATGGACTGTAAAATGAGAACTGGAATTAAGCTAATATTTCATCTTGGAGCATGTTAGGAATTAGAGTGGTTAGCTGCTGTACCAGAGATGATGTTACCATGGAGAGAGCTTCTGTTTCCATGACATTTGCTTGCATATTTTGATAGGCCTTCAACTGAAGTAGGGTTTTGTCCTCTGTCAGATTTGGTGGGTGTCATTCCACTTCTTCCTAAACTCTGTTTGTGTGTGTTTGGTTTCTCATTACAAAAATACATTAATTTCTCAGGATGTTATTGTTGATATGCCAAAAAATAGATGCTTTTAAACTTTTGGCATCCGGAAGGCAAGTTGTTTATTATGCATTTTTTTAATTGGATTAGATTTTCAAGCTTGGCTTTAAGTCGATAAATGTGCTTTTCTCATTTATATTTTTGTTAATTAAAAAAACCCACAACTGACTTTAACTTGTACTAAAAAGAACTACCACCAGCTCTGTCGCTAACTAGCATTATACCTGTGAAACTGCTTTCTATGAAGTGGTATTTTGGGGAATGAATAGACTTTAAACCAGAATATCAGGCAAATTATTGTTAAAGAATTAGTTGATGACCAGGAGGTAAAACTACAAAATCTTAGTTTTCTTAGAACTGAAAAATGTATAATATTGTTTCTGAGCTGTGATATATTTAGTGTCCATAAAGATGACATTTTGTTCTATTAACAATTTTTTCCCCCAATGAACAATAATTGCAACAAATATGGTGTCAGTCTACCAGCAGTGTTTGCAACTCTTCTATACTGAAAAAAAAAAATTAATTGCAGTCTCAAATGTATTTATAATAGCTCTTCTTATATAGCGCATATTGTACACTACATTCTTCACCTATTATTGCTGTCCCCACTTAGCAGTAAACAGAAATAAATACTTTTCTGTCATCCCTGTGGATCTGCTCCACCCATCCCCATTAGTCTTTATTTCTTCTTTCCTAGAAATGAGGAACAGTCGCAGAATTCTCCAGTTCCTCCCCAGCTCCAAACATTCCTGTTTCTTCCTCCTGAAGAGAGGGGATGGGGAAGTAGAAGACAAAGAAATAATTTGGCAGAGCTCAGGAGCAATACAACCAGATTTTGAAGACCCCATTGCAACCTCAGCTTCTCTGCTTTCACTTCAAACTGTCCCAGACCCTACTGGTTTAATTTCACTGGGCCACAGATGCATCAGCAACTCTTTGCTACATTTAGGTGGATGGATATTTGCTCCTCTATCTCCCTCAGACAGACCATCACATGGTGCCAGTTCCTGACACTCACCATGGTACCAGGTGAATGTGTCACAGTTACAAAGGGGTTCCTCTTGTACAGACATTTTTTCCTCATCCCACAGTATTTTTCCATGGGCCACCAAGGGGGAAATTTACTTCTCTCTTGCCTCTTTCAGTGCTTAAACTCATGAAAGTAGTACTGCAGTAATTCTATTGAGAATTGGTGTAAAGGGAAGAATGTGTTTTTTCTTCCCTTTCACTAAGCAGCTTTACAGACCAGACAGGAGAAGAGATTGTTGTACACCGAAGTGAGCTCTTTCTTATGTTTCTTTTTAGGGCTCTCTTACCTCTTCTGGGGTGGATTGAGTACACCGGGTGGAGGGCGTATGCTGCCTGCCCCAGGTAGATTTAGCTTTCGGTATCCAGGTAACTCAATCTCTGTAACTAATTGAGGGACATTCCTGCTTATCCCCAGTTTTTCTTTACTACTTTGTCCCCAAAATCTTAGGTCCATCTCCAGCATAGAACTGTTACAGGATAGGCCTTTTAAATCCCTCTTCTAAGACCTCTCATTGAAGTTGAGATGGAAACACACACAAGTAGGATCCAGAAAGGCAAGGAGAGCAAGCACCATCCACAGAACTTAAGACTGTTATTTGGATAGCTTTTGCTACTTTAGCGTTAGAAGCCCCTGCTGATCAGCCACAAGACTATACTTTTGGAAAGAGCAAGTTTACATTGCATTTCCCCTATGTGGTGCCCTTATCAATACTGCTAATCAACAGTAGGTGCTGATGGGCTAGGCTCAGAGACCATACGGTGCAAATACCTGGGTTCCTCAGATGAGAGAGAACAGATACTTTAATTTGACAAAGAGGATTCCTGTTTGGTAGACCCAAAATCGAGGTCAGCATTAAGCTCCATGACCTTCCCTACACACCCACATAATAGCTGCATGGATATGCCTTTTGGAAGGGAAGGTGAGATTGCCATTTCTGAAGTGCACATTACCACCTATTCTTCCTAATAGAGTTATGTCAGATTTATCAACTGGTATGAAATATCTTAGGACAAAAATATAATGTAACAATTAGGAAGTAGTCTTATGCAATGATTTCCTTCAATGGGGTTCACATAACCAGAAGCCGGGGGCGGGGGTACCTCTTTCATGGATAAACAGCATCTTTGTCAGCAGTGAGATTCAGTAACAATCTAATGGTTATGGTAATTGACAGTGTCTTTATTTCATCATAATATATGTCACTTGTAAATACACCAAAATATTCAAAACCTACTAGGTTTGTAAGTGTCCAGACAGGCACCTAATGGGACACATAAATGGCCAGAAGAAATCATATGAGATTTTCAAAGGGAGGTCCTAGGTATATGCAGGGCCCTCTCTCCTTCAGTGAGTCTAATTTCTAGGGGTTGTGGTTTGGCCAAAAGTGTAGGTACCCAAATTGGATTTTCACATGGGTCAAAAGGCACCTGGTCAGACTTAGGCATCTGAAAGTAAGGTGTTTTCAGGGAGCACCTAAATAGTAAGGAGCTAGTGCAAATTTGTCTTTGGCAGGTCAGTTCTAGACTGGCTGCTTTTGGAGACCATGTGAGACATTCTGCTTTTGGAAGCAAAAGGTTACAAAAACACCAGGCAGATGTACAAACTGCAAATGTGAAATGTATCTAAAAAAACTGTAGTGAATAGAGGGATAAAAGGGGGGGGAATTAAACTAAAAGAAAGAAACAGGGGTAAGGAGTTGCTGCTTTTACTCTGTTTATTTATTTTTTCCTGGATAGCACTGATGCTGACAGAGCTATGGTCTCAACCCAGTACAGTTACACCACTTGATATCTAGGTGGGGCACTGGCCTGGCCCATGTGTGGTGGGGTTGTGTGCAATTATTAGGGGGAACAGCCAAATGGGGAATAATTTGGTGCCCAAACCAGAGCATGTGACAGTCTTAACTAGGTCACCATGTGTGGGAGGCCTGTCAGGAAGACTGTGCCGGTCCAGGTTCTGGGAGAGTAGTTGGGGCATTAACACCACTATAGTCCACTGGAAGGCTACACTGCCAAAGCCTCCTTCAGGAAGTAGCCGATGCTGGTCAGGGCCTTTGCTGCAGTGTTCAGTAGCTAGAACCCCAATCTGATTATTGGGGCTTGCTCAGACCTACAGGCTTGTTCTGATTTACAACAAACAGCAAGTATTTGAAGTTCCACTGGAAACTAGTCAGGTGCTTAACACCTTACCTAGGGTTGCCAACTTTCTACTTGCACAAAACTGAACACCATTACCCCGCCCCCTGCCCTGCCCCTCCTCTGAGGCTCTGTTTCTGCCCCACCCTGCCTCCGAGGCCCCGCCCCCATTCACTCCATTACCCCTCCCTCTGTCACTCGCTCTCCCCACCCTCACTCACTTGCTCATTTTCACCTGGCTGGCTCAGGGGGTTGCAGTGTGGGAGGGGGTGCGGGCTGGGGCAGGGGGTTGGACTATGGGCGGGGGACAGGGCTCGGGCTGGGAGTGTGGGCTCTGGTGTGGGTTTTGGGGTGCAAGAAGGGGCTCCGGGATGGGATCGAGGGGTTCAGAGGGCAGGAGGGGGATCAGGACTGCAGCAGAGATTTGGAGTTTGGGGTGTGGGGGGGGTGCAGGCTCCGGCTGGGGATGAGGGGTTTGGGATGCAGGAGGGGGCTCCGGGCTGGGACCGAAAGGTTCAGAGGGCAGGAGGGGGAGCAGGGAGATGGGGCACAGGAGAGGGGCAGGGGTACAGGCTCTGGGCAGCGCTTACCTCAGGCAGCTCCCGGAAGCAGCAGCATGTCCACCCCCCCCCCCCCCCGGCCCCTACACGGAGGCGCAGCCAGGCAGCTCTGCACACTAACCCGTCTGCAGGCGCTGCCCCCACTGGCCACGGTTCCCAGCCAATGGGAGCTGCGGAGCCGGCGCTTGCGGCGGGGGCAGTGTGCGAAGCCCCGTGGCTGCCCCTACACATAGGAGCCGGAGGAGGGGGCATGCTGCTGCTTCCGGGAGCCACGCGGAGCTACAGCAGGCAGGGAGCCTGCCTTAGCCCTGCAGACCAAATTTTTAATGGCCCGGTCAGCAGTGCTTACCAGAGCCGCCAGGGTCCCTTTTCGACCTGGCATTCTGGTCGAAAAACAGACACCTGGCAACCATAACCTTACCCACCAGTGTAACCTTTCCTCTCCCCACGAGCCTTATATTGCTCCTTTGTAGGACACTTACTTTCTGGTGGCCAATAACAGGCTCTCTTCCTCTTTCCCCCAATATCCTACTCAGTTTCCCCAGAATGGGGTTTTTAGTTAATTGAATTATATCTTGTAGCCGGCACTAGAGCTATGGCACTTGCAGCCATAATACATTTTCTCAAATATTTATTCATTGTAGGGGAAATTTTTTCACATTGTCATATCTTTCTAAATGCATCACATTGTTACTTACAAAGTAATCTGAGTGGAAAACATACATTGTTAACCCTCCCCCATCTAGTCCTTCCTTTCCCCCAAGAGAAAACTGTTAACCTTTCGCCTGGTAAAAACAGATTTATTTTTTGAAATTAAATAAATTAAGTATAGCTTTTTGCAATTTTAATCTAGATACTTGCCGGTGAATTAATGCAATTAAAACTCATTTTATAATTATACATTAAAATATGTACCTTGAAAGGATATTTTTGTTCCTTGTTTAAAACACAGCAAGATTCTGTATTTTAAGTTTGGCTCATAAATATTTAATTCAGGCAGGCTTATAGCCCTGTAAAATATAATAAACTAACCCTTAAGAACAATTTCGTCTAACGTACGTTTGGCAACTTGTAGAAAAGATTCTGCTGGTGATGCTGAGCATCATCTTTCATGCAAATCCGTTCAGCTTTAGAGGCTTTTCAGTCTTGGAATTAAAGAGAAAAAATAGCTTGCACCTGAGACCAGCGTGTTGTAATTTCTTGGTCTGTACTTGTGCACTTTCTCCTTATGTTCCAATTAGCTTAACTGTATAGTCCAATGCATATGTTTACACCCTCAATCACAGCACTCCGCTTTTTAGAGAAAGCTTTGTTTATTGTGGGGATTCAAATCTTTCTTTAGGATTTCTTTTTGCAGACAGAGACCTCCTCTGTGCACATCTACAGCCTCCACTTGTTGCAGCAGCACACACGCTGTACACTCTGGTCCCTGCAGTACCTCACTCACTGAGCCCCATCCTATTCTTAGAGGCAGCTCTCATTTCTCTTATATAATTTATATCAGCATGAACAAAAATATGTACAATAAGCAAATAGTCAAAAATATTACTAAATATAAAAAATATAAATCTATTTCTAAAACATCTGTTTTAGGAATCTCACACTCTCCCTTGGTTAAATAAATATCCCAATATTCAACAAATACTGTATTGCATACAGTTCTTACTGCTGAAGGCATATTGTGCCAAAAAAATAAAAATTCTACGGACAGTATTTTAAAGTGCAGCAAAATTTATTTGTCAAATAAATGAGGCTCCAGCATGACATTGGGGAGCACAGGCCACTGGCTTCACAGAGGTGGGAGATCACTGTGCAGCTTCCCCACCTCCCACCCTGGGACACAGACTCAGCGATGAAGCTGCACCCAACCCTGACACAGCTCAAGGACTGGGCCTGTCCCAGAAACACCCCAGGGCCCTGCCCCTCTGTGCCAGGTGCACCAGTGTGGGCAGGCAAGCTCAGCAAGGCAGGATCCAAGTGTGGAGGGGCTTAGTGTGTGGGGATCTAGCTGTGGGTTGAGAGGGTTCTGTGTGGGGCAATCTGGGTGTGGACGGCTCAGTGGAGGATCTGGTATGCGGGGGGGAATCTGGATGCACAGGGGCTTGTTGCGGGGTTCTGGGTGCAGTGGTAATGGGACTCTGCAGGGGGGTCCAGGTGAAGGTGGTTGGGGCTCGGGGCGGGAGCTCTGGGTGTGGGGGGATAGAGCTCAGCAGGGGGGTCTGGGTGTGGAGCTGAGGAGCGATGGGTACAGGAAGCACGAGGAGGGGGGGCAGTTTACAAAGCTTCCTACAGACGGGGGAGAAATCTGGGGGTGGGTCTGTAGGCCTCTGGAGATGGCAGTGCATGGCTGGAGCTTGTAATGAACTCTCTTGCTTCAGGATTCTTTTGTGTCCTTGTTACTTATGCAGAATGTTTTGTCTTGTACGAACAGGATGGTAAACCGGGTCAACTGATGAAACTAGTTCATAGACTTTAAGGTGAGAAGGAACCATCATGATCCTCTAGCCTGACCATCTGCACACTGCAGGCCACAGAATCTCACCCAACCACTCCTGTAATAGACCCATTACCTCTGGCTGAATTATTGAAGTCCTCAAATCATGATTTAAAGACTTCAAGTTACAGAGAATGCATCATTCAGTCTAGTTTAAACCTGCAAGTGACCCATGCCCCTTGCTGCAGAGGAAGGCAAAAACCTCCCAGGGTCTCTGCTGATATGACATGCGGGAGAATTCCTTCCTGACCCCAAATATGGCAGTCAGTTGGAATCATAGAATCATTTTGGCAAGACCCACAAGCCAGATACCTGGGGAGTAATTCTGTATGGTAACTCAGAGCCCTCCCCGTCTAGTGGCCATTGGGAATATTTACTACTAGCAGTTGCAGATCAGCTACATGCCATTGTAGGCAGTCTCATCATACCATCCCCTCCCTAAACTTATCAAGCTCAGTCTTGAAGACAGGTAGGCTTTTTGCCCCCATTGCTCCCCTTCAAAGGCTGTTTCAGAACTTCACTCCTCTGATGGTTAGAAACCTTTATCTAATTTCAAGCCTAAAGTTGTTGATGGTCATTTATATTTATTTGTTTTTGTGTCAGCATTGGTTAGGCTAAACAAGCCAAGCTCCTTGAGTCTCCTCTTGTAAGGCAAGTTTTCCATTCCTCTGATCACCCACCTAATAGCCTTTCTCTGCACTGATTCTAGTTTGAATTCATCTTTCTTAAACATGGGAGATCAGAACTGCCCGCAGTATTCCAGATGAGGTCTGACCAGTGCCTTGTATAATGGTATTAACACTTCCCTGTCTCTACTGGAAATACTTTGCCTGATGCATCCTAGGATTGCATTAGCCTTTTTCACAGCCACATCACATTGGCGGCTCATAGTTAAGGCTACGTTTTAGTCACAGGTATTTTAGTAAAAGTCATGGACAAGTCACGGGCAGTAAGCAAAAATTCACGGACCGTGACCTGTCCATGACTTGTATTATATACCCCTGACTAAAACTTGGCCTGGGGTGCCACGGGTGCTGGTGGGGAGGGTGGCGGTGCGCAGCCCAAGACCTCCGCTGGTGGGGGAGAGGGTTGGCGGGGCTGGCAGGCTCCCTACCTGGCTCTGTGCAGGTCCTAGGGTGAGGGAAGGCCAGAGGGGTTCCGTGCCCTGCCCCTGCGACTAGCGCCAGCTCTGCAGCTCCCATTGGCCGGGAACCGCCACACCCAAACTGCTGTTGCTCAGGCATGGTGGCCTGAGACTGCCCCAGCAGCAGCTGCTGCAGAAGTCACGGAATCCGTGACCTCTCTGACAGACATGCAACCTTACTCATAGTCATCTACTGATCAGCCAACACACCCAGGTCTTTCTCCTCCTCTGTCGCTTCCAATTGATAGGGCCCCAATTTATAGCAAAAATTCTTGTTGTTAGTTCCTAAGTGCATGACCTTCTACTTTGCACTATTAAATTTCATCCCATTTCTGTTACTCCAGTTTTCCAGGTGATCCAGATCTTCTTGTATGATATTCCGGTTCTGCTTTGTATTGGCAATACCTCCCAACTTGGTGCCATTTGCAAATTTTATTACCGCACATCCACTTTTTGTGCCAAGGTCATTAATAAAAATGTTAAATAAACTTGGCCCCAAGACTGATCCTTGAGGAACTCTACTAGTAACCTCTCTCCATCTTGACAGTTCACCTTTCAGTATGACCCATTGTAATCTCCCCTGTAAACCAGTTCCTTATCCACCTTTCAATTCTCATATAATCCCCATCTTCTTCAATTTAACTAATAATTTCCTATGTGGAACTGTACCAAATGCCTTATTGAAATCCAGGTAGATTTGATCTACTGCATTTCCTTTGTCTAAAAAATCAGTTATCAGCTCAAAGAAAGAGATCAGATTGGTCTGGCATAATTTACCTTTTGTAAAACTGTTGTATTTTATCCCAATTACTCTTTACCTGTGTTCGTAACTATTTTTTCTTTCAAAATTTATTCCAAGACCTTGCATACAACTGAGGTCAAACTAACAGGCCTGTAATTTCCTGGATCACTTTTCCCCCTTTCTTAAAAACAGGTACTATATTAGCAATTCTCCAGTCAGAGGGTATGACCCCCAAGATTATGCATTAATTAAAAATCCTATTGGGCTTGCAATTTCATGTGTCAGTTCCTTTAATATCCTAGGATAAAGATTATCTGGGCCCTGCGATTTGGTCACATTAAGCAATCTGAATTTGACTTCCACCTCAGATGTGGTAATTTCTAGTTCCATATCCTCATTTCCGTTAGCCACCCTGCCATAATGAGAATCTTGGAGGTAACTCTTACTAAAAACTGAGACAAAGTATTTGTTTAGGTGTTGGGTTATACCTAGATTATTATCGTTCCTTGTTTTCTTTTTATTTATGTGGCTATTGGATACTATTTACTATTGGTTTTAATTTCCTTTGCAAGGTCCAACTCTGCTTGGCTTTTGGCATTTCTCACTTTTCCTCTACACTTTCTGACCTCCAGCTGATAGCTTTCGTTGCTGATCCATCCCATCTTCCATTCCTTGTAAGCTTTCTGCTCTTATTAACCTATTTTAGATGCTTGCTCATCCAGACGGGTCTGCCACCCTTCCCTATGATTTTTTTCCCCTTGCTTCAGATGCAGGTTTCAGATAGTTTCTGCAACTTTAACTTAAAGTAATTTCAAGCCTCCTCCACATTCAAATCCTTGAGTTCTTCAATCCAGTCCACTTCCCTAACTAATTCTCATAATTTTTTTAAGTTTGCCCTCTTGAAATCAAGGACCCTACTTGCAGATCTTTATTGTTTATCCTTCCATTTAGTTTAAATTGCATTAGCTCATGGTCACTCAAACTAAGGTTGTCCATTACAATCAGTTCACTACTCACCAATACCAATTCTAAAATAGCATCACCTCTTGTTCATTCAGTAACTGTTTGGTGAAGAAATCTGTCAGCTATCACATCCAGGAAAATCAATTTCCAAATCCTCCCTTTCTGAACTATTGAGTTCTCCAGAACATTCTGTGATTCCGTCATTTTTTTCTGCAAAGACATTCCCTTTACTTGGAAGCACCTTTATTGTTGGATGGCTCTTGACTTTGCTGTTCAGAAATAATGCAGTCACAGGGCATTAGCTGGTTACAATGAATGATCCTACTCCATGTTCTGCTTTAACTTCATACATAGGGCTGGACTGTCTTCTTTTCTCTTAGTGACTATATGAACCTGATGCTCCCAAAATGCTTGAAGTTTTCCTGACCCAACCTTCTCCAACAGATTCCTCACCAATGCAGGTTGTCAGGCTGAAGCTCCGGTCCTAGCACTTTTTGTTCATAGTATTCCTTCCCTCTAGTAACTGATTTCAGAATATATTTTGTAAATCTGGTAAACTTCTTTCATCTGCCTCTTCCAGTGCTCAGCATATACCTGATAGGTGTCACTTTCTTGATCTGACCTCAAACCAAATAATAAGTCAATAGCTAGCTTTGGGTTCTCCCATTCAAAAGGAAAAAGGGTGAGAAACCTGTTGCTGCACTAACTGTGCAGCTATAGACATGCACCACTTTGTTCAGAGACTCCTTTCAGATCGATTTCTTGTTTTCATCTAGAGTCCTGAGCATGGAGAGTAAAGTTCAGTTAAAACACTCAGCTGGATTCGCTTGAGGATGGTAAGGAGCTGGTTTAGAATTTTGGATAACTTTGTATTCTTGCAGAGTTTTCTTTAAACAACTAGTTCTCAAATTCCTTTCCTTGGTCATGGTATATCTTTGGAGGAAATCCAAATTTCATTGCAAAGTCATTGAAGATTTTCTCAGCAACAGCTTTACCAAATTTATTTGTTGTAGAGTATATGCTTTAGCTAGTTTTGTGAAATTATGCACAATCACCAGGATGTATTCAGACCCTCCTTTACTCAGGGCCAAATGAAGGTAATCAATGAAAATCATATCTAAAGGTGCTGTAGAGATGTCACTTGGCATAGGTGCTCTGCTAAGTATATTCAACTTTTTTTTCTTCACACATTTACAAACACTTGTGATATAATGTTCTATGTCCTGTTGCATCTTAGACCAAAAAAACCTTTCTCTTGCTGGGTTTACAACTCATTCTTTTCCCAAGTGAGCCATTTCTTCATGCAACTATTTATATGCTAGTTCCCTGTATTGCCTTGGCAGCACAAATTGGGTTCTCCAGGTTGTCTTGCGCCTCAAAATACCATTTGAATCAATATGAAGCTTTGTCCACTCAAATAGGAACTGTTGATCTTCATTGGATTCCCCTTTGCTTTCCTTCAGACTCAATTGTGGTTTCTTTTCTTTAGCTCTATAATTCTTCGAATTGCAGAATCACTTGCTTGAGAGGATTTTTGCTCATCAGGATATATTTTTCCACTGGGTATTCAATATGTTGTATTCATTTGATTGTAGAATAGATAGTTTTGCCATAATTGCTGAAATCTATTCCACACGACCCTAATTTTGGGCCTTCACAGGCTGAAAAATTGCTGAAATGCTCTCAGGGTCATATTCTTCTGTACCTTCTTTCATGTATGAAAGGTTCCCTGGATAAATAGTTGGCATCAGTGTTAACTTTCCCAGGATGCATTTGTATGGTGAAGTTGAAATCCAAGAGCTCTGAAACCCATCTATGACTAGAAGCATTTAGTTTAGTCAATATCATCAAGTACATTAGTGGGTTATTATCTCTATAGACTGTACATAAAGGTGCACAGAGGAGGTAATCTCTGAACCTTGCTGTTCTAGCTCACTTCAGAGCTAAAAACTTCAATTTCCCAGAATGTAAGTCAGGGGTGTGCAAACTTTTTGGCCTGAGAACCACATTTGGGTGGGGAAATTGCATGCAGGGCCATGAATATAGGGCTGAGGCAAAGGGCTGGGGTGCGGAAAGGAGTGTGGGAGGGGGTGCAGTGTGCAGGAAGGGGCTCAGGGCAAGGGGTTGGGGTGCGGGATGTATGAGGAGGCTCAGGGCAGGGGGTTGGGGTTCAGGGAGGGGTGTGCAGTGCGGGAGGTGGCTCAGGGCAGGGGGTTGGGGGCTCAGGACAGGGCGTTGGTGTGCAGGAGAAGTGCAGCAGGAGGCTCAGGACGGGGTTGGAGTTCAGGAGGGGCGCGGGCTCCAGACCAGCGCAGCTTACCTTGAGCAGTTCCAGGGTGGCAGCGGCATGCAGCGGGGCTAAGGCAGGCTCCCTGCCTGCCCTGGCCCCGTGCCGCTCCCAGAAGCGACTGGCACCACGTCCCTGCGGCTCCTGGGGGAGGGGATGACAGATGGCTCTGCGTGAGCTGCCCTCGCTTGCAGGTACCTCCCCTGAAGCTCTCATTGACCTGGGGACGGTGCATGCAGGCCGCAGGACCGCGGCACCACCGGGGTGGTAATCCTGGATCCGGCCCGCGGGCCGTAGTTTGCCCACCCCTGATGTAAGTGGTGATAGTTCTCTGCAGATGTTAGAGTTCTGGATCCATAGGAAATGACCTGGAGATTTCCTTGGTTCTGGTACAGGACGGCCCCCAGGCCTTCATTGAGGCATCAGTATGGAAGGTGAATGGTTTCTGAAAATCTGGGTAGGCCATGATTGGAGGATTGGACAGAGCATGAATCAGTTGTTCTAAAACTCTTTGATGTAGTTCTGTGCTGGGCAGCTAACTGTCCGGTTCCCTTGACATTTTTTATGATTGAAATGGCGATCGTATCGTGATTTTGCCATCCTAAAAATCATTTATAATTCCTCTGTAATAGCTAAGGAACCCAACCAATTTTTTTACTTATTTCACCATGAAAGGAGTCCTTTCTTTCAAAGCCTATACAGCAGCTATGTCTTTTTGGTCCATGTTATATCTCTCAGCTGACACCATCCTTCCACAATAGCCCACCTCCTTCTTGAACAGATCACATTTATTTGGTTGCAGTTTGATACCTCTCTTCTGCTGACTTTTGAGAACTTTCCTAACATTTTCTGTATGGTTCCTATATTTTTTGCTGTAGACAAGCACATCATCAAAGTAGGGTATGAATATTTCACCTCTCAGATCTTCCAGGCAGTCTTCCATGCAGCACTGGTGTGCTACAGAGGCATTATTAGTGAGTCCAAAAGGAAGGCAAACCCATTCCTATAATCCCCGGGGTGTAATGAATGCCATTAGGTGTGCACTTCCTTCACTTATAAACTCGATGATAAGGTCTAACTTGATCAAAGGCAGAGAACTATAAGTTTCAACCTAAGTTATCTAGGATCTCTGAATTCTGGGTATAGAATATCTGTCTTAAATTTTTGTTGTTGTTTAATTCTCTCTAGTCTATGCATAGTCATAATGTGCCATCTTTTTTTGACCCAAACTGCAGATGAGGAATATGGTGATTTAGACATCTTCATACACTTTCAGGCAAGAAGATCTTTTATGTAGCTCTTCACTTCAGTATATGAGAGGCTAATATGAGGGGGAAAGGAGTTCAGGAGAGCTGGCTGTATTTGAAAGAAGCCTTACTGAGGGTGCAGGAACAAACTATCCCAATGTGCAAAAGAATAGCAAATATGGCAAGCGACCAGCGTGGCTTAACAGAGAAATCTTGGGTGATCTTAACCACAAAAAGGAAGATTACAATAAGTGGCAACTTGGACGGATGACTAGGGAGAAGTATAAAAGTATTGCTCGAGCATGCAGGAGTGTAATTAGGAAGGCCAAAGCACAATAGGAGTTGCAGCTAGCGAGGGATGTGAAGGGTAACAAGAAGGGTTTCTAGAGGTATGTTAGCAACAAGATAATGATCAGGGAAAGTGTAGGACCCTTATTGAATGGGGGAGGCAACCTAGTGATGGATGATGTGGAAAAAGCCGTAGTACTCAATGCTTTTTTTGCTTGGTCTTCACAGACAAAGTCAGCTCCCAGACTGCTGCACTGGGCAGCACAGTATGGAGAGGAGGTGAGCAGCCCTCACTGATGAAAGAACAAGTTAAGGACGATTTAGAAAAGCTGGACATGCTCATGTCCATGGGGCCGGATTTAATGCATCTGAGGGTGCTCAGGGAGTTGGCTGATGTGATTGCAGAGCGATTGGCCATTATGTTTGAAAACTCCTAGTGATCAGGGGAGGTCCCGGATAATTGGAAAAAGGCAAACATAGTTCACATATTTAAAAAAGGGACGAAGGAGAAACCAGGAAACTACAAACTGGTCAGCCTCACCTCAGTCCCTGGAAAAATCATGGAGCAGGTCCTCAAGAATCCATTTTGAAGCACTCGGAGGAGAGGAAGGTGATCAGGGACAGTCAACATGGATTCACCAAGGGCAAGTCATGCCTGACCAACCTGATTACTTTCTATGATGAGAAAACTGACTGTGGATATGGGGAAAGCGATGGATGTGATATACCTTGACTTTAGCAAAGCTTTTTATATGGTCTCCCACAGTATTCTTGTCAGCAAGTTAAAAAAGTATGGATTGGATGAATGGACTATAAGGTGGATAGAAATCTGGCTAGATTGTCGGGCTCTACGTACGAGTAGTGATCAACGGCTCGATGTCTAATTGGCAGGTGGTATCAAGCGGAGTGCCCCAGGGGGTCAGCCGTGGGGCCGGGTTTGTTCAATATCTTCATTAATGATCTGGATGATGGGATGGATTGAACCCTCAGCAACTTCGTGGATGACACTAAGCTGGGGGGAGAGATAGATATGCTGGAGGGTAGGGATAGGGTCCAGAGTGACCTAGACAGTTTGGGGGCTTGGGCCAAAAGAAATCTGATGAGGTTCAACAAGGACAAATGCAGAGTCCTACACTTAGGACGGAAGACTCCCATGCATTGCTACTGGCTGGGGACTGACTGGCTAAGCGGCAGTTCTACAGAAAAGGACCTGGAGATTACAGTGGATGAGAAGCTGGATACGAGTCAACTGTGTGCCCTTGTTGCCAAGAAGGCTAACGG
Source organism: Terrapene triunguis (assembly GCF_002925995.2). Classification (NCBI taxonomy): domain Eukaryota; kingdom Metazoa; phylum Chordata; order Testudines; family Emydidae; genus Terrapene; species Terrapene triunguis. Next base: position 20,011,451 of record NW_020664393.1, read on the forward strand.
CATATTGGGCTGCATTAGTAGGAGCATTGCCAGCAGATCGAGGGAAGTGATTATTCCCCTCTATTTGGCACTGGTGAGGCCACATCTGGAGTAATGTGTCCAGTTTTGGGCCCCCTACTACAGAAAGGATGTTGACAAATTGGAAGAGAGTCAGCGGAGGACAACGAAAATGATTAGGGGGCTGGGGCACATGACTTGCGAGGAGAGGCTGAAGGAACTGGACTTATTTAGTTTTTGCAGAAGAGAAGAGTGAGGGGGCATTTGATAGCAGCCTTCAACTACCTGAAGGGGGGTTCCAAAGAGGATGGAGCTAGGCTGTTCTCAGTGGTGGCAGATGACAGAACAAGAAGCAATGATCTCAAGTTGCAGTGGAGGGGGTTTAGGTTGGATATTAGGAAAAACTATGTCACTAGGAGAGTGGTGAAGCACTGGAGTGGGTTACCTAGGGAGGTGGTGGAATCTCCATCCGTAGAGGTTTTTAAGGCCTGGCTTGACAAAGCCCTGGCTGGGATGATTTAGTTGGTGTTGGTCCTGCTTTGAACAGGGGGTTGGACTAGATGACCTCCTGAGGTCTCTTCCAACCCTAATCTTCTATGATTCTGTGTCATGGTTTGTGGCTACCCATATTGGCATAGTGGAATATCTCTAAAACACCACCGAAATTCCTCTGCAACACAAATTCCATGTACAGCACAATACCAGTTCAGAAAGCTCCATTGCCTTTGCAGGAACCCTGCGTTGACATTGAGTGGGGTCTGAGACAAGATAATTTGTCACTTTCTCTGCGGACCATGAAGCTCACTTTTCCTCCTCTACTGTAAATCCCTTAAATGATAAACTTATCCACAATGGGCAATGTGAAGGCAGATGACCATATGGTGGATTAAACAAGTTTTTAATTATCAGTAGATGTGGCATATAACACTATTTAGTCACAAGCTTTCCTACGGTTCCTCTCTGCGAATACTGGGCGGAGCAATATTGCAGAGAACCCGTAACCATGGTAGAGGAGTAAATTTAAGTGTGCCTGAAATAATACACATGGTGGAATTAAGTTGCACGTCGATCATGATTGTGTGAGACTAGCAAAACCATACTATAGCTCAGTACTCTGCCGCTGAATAACAGAGTACCAATGGTGAAGTGCATAACATTTGGGCATTGGCACCCCATGTCGTTCCGGCCAGTTGTCTGAGCAGGTTGTTACACATTTTGACCTTAGTTGCTGTCTTTGTAAGATGCGCATGATATGTGAGAGTTTTGTCCAACATGACACTTAGACAGACTGGCTGTGAATCATGCTTTATTCGCTGATCATTGAGAACTATGTTCAGGTCTCTGCCTGCTTGTGCATGAAGTGGAAGACACTCTACACAGTCTTTCTTCCACTTGGTGTCAGGCACCACTGATGACAGTAATTGGCCATAGCTGCTATACCTGCATTCAGCACACTCTCAAGTATGTCAAAGGAGTGTGACCGGGTGCCGAGGCATATGTCGTCTGCATAAACAAACTTGCGAGACCGTGGTATGGCAGGTCATTCAAAATCTAAGTTGAATAACATTGGAGATAATACTGATCCTTGTGGAAGGCTGTTCTTATGGTGCCTCCAAGCACTTGTTCTATCACCAATACGCACACGGAAATGGTGATTGCTCAAAAACAGAGCCATTGCACGTATTAGCCATCTTGGCATAGTTCTAGACAATTTCACCATTTTTTCCCCATTGAATACTTATATAGAGAGTGCCCCTTTAAATTACAAGGAATTTTTTCCTGAAGGAAGAAAGCTAATTTTATTTGATAGGTTTTGACCATAAAATAAGCTTCTTGAGGAAATCTCCTCATCTGTAGGTGATTGTAAACAAGTTCAGACTGTAGTGGAACCTTTCAGTGTCTTAAATTAACTTCTCTCTGTGTGTGCGTGCTTGTGCATTCACACAATTGCATCTAGCATTTGTCATTCATAGTCATTTTATTTTGCTGAATGTTTATCATCTTCATAACTGCAAAGCTCTAGGGCCTCATCCTGAGTAGTTCTGAGTTACCTCAATTCCCATTTACTTAAATGGGAATTTTAGGTGCTCGGTGTCTCTCAGGTTTGGACCTTTAGAGCAAAGTTTGGGAGATGGGAAATTCCTGCTTTTATCTTCACTGCTAGCAATGGCTACACTCACTTCTGCAGGGATTAAAAAGTTAATTCTGTCATTTGCAAAGTATCTAAGGGCTAGTCTATACTGCTGCCCTACATCAGCATAGCTGCACTGATGCAGCTCTACCACTGTAATGTATCTGGTGAAGACGCACTATGCCAAGGGGAGAGAACTCTCCCGTCAGCATAATTACTCCACCTGAACGAACTGCAGAAGTTGTGTCGGTGGGAGACCCTCTCCCACTGACATAGCATGATGTAGACATTACATTAAATCTATGTAAATTACATCGCTCGGGAGGTAGCTTTTTCACACCCATAGCAATGTAACTTGCCTCAATTTAAGTGGTAGTGTAGACAAGCCCTAATTGTTTGAGGAAAAAGTGTGTGAGACTGGGGTATGTGAAGGAGGGTTAATTGCTGCACAATCAGCACAGTCATTTTATCTAATGGGCTAGTTTTTGGACAATTTAAATTTTATGTTTTGTTTATCTTTATTGCCATTGTGGCAAACCCAGGGCAAATGGCTACAAAAGGGGGGGGGGGTAGTAATTAGTCCCAGGGGGTTAAAAGGCCTCTCCCAAACCACTGAGGAGAGAGAACCATGGGGAAATAAGGTTCAGCTGGAAAAGGGGTTACCAGGGAACTAATTAGGTTCAGCTGGCTCCAACTGTTTGAGACCTCCCTCCCCGGCGTGGAAGGGGGGAGGGGGAGTGAGAGAAGCAGGGAAGCTGCCAGTAAGCTAGGTGCAGCAAGGCTCTGAACCCTTCCAGCAAGGAAGTCTGCATTCTGTCCCCAGAAGGGAAGAAAAACAAGCACAAGGGACTGACTGAGGGAAGGAATAGCCAGACCCTGTGCTACCTACGAGGATTTGCTTTGCCCAAGCCTGTGTCTCCAAGGCTAAAAAGGACTGAGCCTGCTGAGGAGAAGGTACTTTGCCACATGTGGTGTCAGGAGTGGGATGTTATAGTGAATGAGGCTCTGTGGCAAGCCATAGATTCATAGATTCTAGGACTGGAAGGGACCTCAAGAGGTCATCAAGTCCTGTCCCCTACTCTCATGGCAGGACCAAATACTGTGTAGACCATCCCTGATAGACATTTATCTAACCTACTCTTAAATATCTCTAGAGATGGAGATTCCACAACCTCCCTAGACAATTTATTCCAGTGTTTAACCACCCTGACAGTTAGGAACTTTTTCCTAATGTCCAACCTAAACCTCCCTTGCTGCAGTTTAAGCCCATTGCTTCTTGTTCTATCCTTAGAGGCTAAGATGAACAAGTTTTCTCCCTTCTCCTTATGACACCCTTTTAGATACCTGAAAACTGCTATCGTGTCCCCTCTGTCTTCTCTTTTCCAAACTAAACAAACCCAATTCTTTCAGCCTTCCTTCATATGTCATGTTCTCAAGACCTTTAATCATTCTTGTTGCTCTTCTCTGGACCCTCTCCAATTTCTCCACATCTTTCTTGAAATGCGGTGCCCAGAACTGGACACAGTACTCCAGTTGAGGCCTAACCAGCGCAGAGTGGAGCGGAAGAATGACTTCTCGTGTCTTGCTCCCACCACACCTGTTAATGCATCCCAGAATCATGTTTGCTTTTTTTGCAACAGCATCACACTGTTGACTCATATTTAGCT
>NW_020664393.1:20015645-20031168 GCF_002925995.2 Terrapene triunguis
TCTTCACTGAGCAGTGGGCCTACCCTGTCCTTGGTCTTCCTCTTGTTTCTAATGTATTGATAAAAAGTCTTCTTGTTTCCCTTTATTCCTGTAGCTAGTTGCCCTCGTAGAGAGACACTTAGCAGCCCAAGAACTTTCTCGGACCACCGGGGAAGGAAGGCGCCAGAATCAGAGACCAGTCTCTGCGCCGAGGCCCCAGTTTGCCCTAGCACCAGGCTGGACAATGGAGGGGAGGAAGGAGGCGGAAGAGCAGCCGGCTATCTCAGAGAGATTTGAGGACGGGGAGAAAGACTCGGGAGATAAAGCCCAGCAGCCCAAAAATAGGGGGCTGCCCCGAGCGGGGTACCGATGTTATGCCTGTGGCGAATTGGGGCATATCGCTGCCCAATGCCCGAATCTAGGAGAGCCTATGCAATGCGAACTGGGAGATGTAGGGGGGCCATGTGATCTAATAAGTCTAGTCGGGGTCGCGATGGTCCCTCATAGATACACTAGGCCCGTTAAGATGAATGGTATAAAGACCACAGCATTAGTAGACTCGGGAAGTGCAATCACGTTAGTCTCGGGGAAGCTGGTCGGGCAGGACCAACTATCCTGGGCCAAACGCACGGGAATATCCTGTGTGCATGGGGATGTCAACTATTATCCAACCATCCCAGTAAAAATAGAAGTTCTCGGAAACCCCACTAAGTTGATGGTGGAAGTAGTTCCGAAACTCCCCTACCCTGTCCTTATCGGACGAGACTTCCTGGGGTTTGATAGCCTACTCCCCGGGGAGGAGGTAGAAGTAAATAATGACCCTGGTACCCAGGGTGTGGCCCAGATGATTAACCCTCCCCCGGCCTTCCATGAATTTAGTCAGAATTTGTTCTCCCTGCTGGGGAAGTCCATGAAGACTCGGAGGGAACAGGGGGGCATATAAAAGGAGGGGGACGAGGATCCTGACCCAGTATCAGAAGTCTACGCTTGTAGGGGAAAGAAGGGGCTCAACTGACAGCGGGACTGGGTCGGCCATCAACCATCCTATCGCCGAACTTGGTTCCCCAGCGGCTTTCCCCAAGGGGGAGACAGAGGTAGACCCCCCCAGAGTTTGGACAAATGGGGACCGCACTCGGGAATTTTGGTCAGGATCAGAATACCACAATATTCGTAAAGAAGTAGTCAAGGTAAATGGGGTCCCTGTGGAGGGGAGAGTTAAAGGCTCGGGGCCATATTATATGATTTAAGAACGATCTGCTATACAGAGAAGTCAGGGTCCAAGAGCAAGTCATAGAACAACTCTTGGTCCCACGAAATCATCAGAGGATAGTAATGGATCTGGCCCACAGCCATCTGTTTGGGGGCCATCTAGGGGTAGATAAGACCCTTGATCGGATTCTACAGAGGCTTTTTTGGCCCGGCATTCATGCGGTGGTCCAGCGATATTGTACATCCTGTCCAGAATGCCAGATACATGGGCCCCGACCACACTTAAGGGCCCCTCTGGTACCTCTGCCAATGATCGAGATCCCATTTGAGCGAATAGCTATGGACATAGTAGGGCCATTGGAGAAGTCAACCCGGGGCCATCAGTACATTCTGGTAGTACTACATTATGCCACCCGATACCCCGAGGCCGTACCCCAACGGAATACCATGTCCAAGATCATAGTCAAAGAATTAGTCCAGATTTTTTCCAGAGTAGGAATACCTAAGGAGATCCTGACGGACCAAGGGACCCCCTTTGTGTCTAAGCTGATGAAGGACCTATGTGCAATGTTCCACATACGGACCCTTAGAACTTCAGTCTACCATCCCCAGACCGATGGCCTTGTCGAACGCTTTAATAGGACATTGAGGAACCTATTACGGAAAGTGATTAGTCATGATGGGAAAGACTGGGACGCCCTGCTGCCTTACTTGCTGTTTGCCATACGGGAGGTTCCTCAGGCTTCCACTGGATTCTCCCCCTTCGAGCTGTTATATGGTCGCCACCCCACGGGCATACTGGACCTGGCTAAAGAAGACTGGGAAGAACAGCCGAACCCTGGGAGAAACGTTGTTGAACATGTGCTGCAGATGAAAGACAGAATAGCCCAAGTCGCCCCCCTTGTGCGCGAACACATGGAGAAGGCCTAAGGGGCACAACGGACAAACTACAATCGCCAAGCAATGACCTGGAAGTTCCAGGTGGGGGACCGGGTGATGGTGCTCATACCCACAGCCGAGAGCAAGCTCCTGGCCAGGTGGCAGGGGCCGAACGAGGTAATAGAAGCTATAGGAGAAGTTGACTATAAGGTCCGACAGCCGGAAGCTGGAGCAGATCTACCATATAAATCTGCTGAAACCTTGGCAGGATAGAGAAGCTCCGGTGGTTGCGCTATGGGCACCATCCCCTAAAAGCAACCAGGCCGACCAGGTGGGAATATCTCCGGAGTTGACTCCGGAACAACGATCAGAAGTGATCAGCCTGATCAAACGCAACCAGGATGTGTTCTCGGAAAAGCCAGGCAGGGCTACGGAGGTTCACCATCACATCCTCACAGAGCCTGGAGTAAAGGTGAACATCAAGCCATACCGGATCCCGGAGGCCAAGAGAGAAGAGATTAGGACAGAGGTCAGGAAAATGCTGGCCTTAGGAGTCATTGAAGAATCTCATAGCCAATGGTCCAGTCCCGTGGTTTTAGTGCCTAAGCCTGATGGCAGTATGAGGTTCTGCAACGACTTCCGCAAGCTCAATGAGGTGTCACAATTTGATGCATACCATATACCCAGAATAGATTAACTGATTGACAGATTGGGAAAAGCACGGTTTATGTCTACCCTTGACTTTACCAAGGGCTATTGGCAGATCCCCCTGGCCAAGGCCGATAAGGAGAAGACAGCCTTTGCAACTCCAGAAGGACTATATCAGTACACGGTTCTCCCCTTTGGGTTGCATGGGGCCCCCGCTACTTTCCAATGGCTAATGGACAAACTGTTGCGACCCCATGGAAAGTATGCGGCAGCCTATCTTGACGACGTCATCATATATAGCCCCGACTGGGAGACGCAGGGGGAGAAGGTGGAAGCAGTCCTGGACACCCTGAGGAAGGCAGGGCTGACTGCCAATCCCTCCAAATATTTGATCGGGTTAGCTGAGGCTAAGTATCTTGGGTATATAGTGGGGAGGGGCGTGGTGAAGCCCCAGCTCAACAAGTTAGAAGCTATACAGAAGTGGCCCCGACCACTCCGGAAAAAACAGGTCAGAGCATTCCTGGGACTAGTGGGGTACTATAGGCGGTTCATTCCCCACTTCGCCACCAGGGCATGCCCATTAACATACCTAACAAAAGCTCGGGGCCCAGACATAATAAAATGGTCTGCTGCAGCCGAAGGCGCTTTTGCGGATCTGAGGATGGCCCTCTGCACAGACCCCGTACTAGTAGCCCCAGACTGGGGGAAGGAGTTTATCTTACAAACTGACGCCTCTGAAGTAGGGCTGGGAACGGTGCTGTCACAAATGGTCAGAGATGACAAACACCCCGTCCACTTCCTCAGTAGGAAGCTCCTACCTAGGGAACGGAAATACGCCGTAGTGGAGGAATGCCTGGCGGTAAAATGGGTCATAGAAAGCCTCCACTACTATCTACTTGGACGGAGGTTTACCCTTGTCTTGAACCATGCCCCTTTGCAGTGGATGCACCAAAACAAGGACGAAAACGCGAGAGTAACAAGATGGTTCCTGTCGCTTCAACCCTTCCACTTCTCAATAAGACATAGGTCTGGAACCCAACATGGCAATGCGGATGGCCTGTCGACAGTGCATTGCTTTCGAACCCGAGTAGCCCAACCCCGTAGTGTTGAGCAGGGGGGGAATATGTGGCAAACCCAGGACAAACGGCTACAAAAGGGGGGGGGGGGGATTGTAGTAATAGTCCCAGGGGGTTAAAAGGCCTCCCCCTATCCACTGAGGGGAGATAACCACGGGGAAATAAGGTTCAGCTGGAAAAGTGGTTACCAGGGAACTAATTAGGTTCAGCTGGCTCCAACTGCTTGAGACCTTTTTAAACCCTCCACAGCGTGGAAGCAGGGGAGAGAGTGAGAGAAGCAGGGGAGCTGCCAGTAAGCTAGGTGCAGCAAGGCTCTGAACCCTTCCAGTAAGGAAGTCTGCATTCTGTCCCCAGAAGGGAAGAAGAACAAGCACAAGGGACTGACTGAGGGAAGGAATAGCCAGACCCTGTGCTACCTACGAGGATTTGCTTTGCCCAAGCCTGTCTCTCCAAGGCTAAAAAGGACTGAGCCTACTGAGGAGAAGAAGGTACTTTGCCACACGGTGTGTTCAATTATTAATTTTATGTCCATCTTTCTAGAGAGAGACAAAAATTTGGGAGAGTGAAGATCAGTCTCTTTGAACTCATCAATTTCAACTTTAACCTATTCCGGAATTGTAAAATCTAGTTTAAAGGAAGTTTCATCTAGGGAAATGAACAAAACATTATTGTGTGTTCACTTAGATAGCTGGGTTCCATCTTGTTCTGTTTTTGCACTGAGGTTCATCTCAGTTCAAATAAGAGATAAAAATGAAATAAACAGAATAAAACAAAAAATCCATAGAAGACAAACGTAGGTATTTTTATGGGCTATTATTGCATTAGCTTTTCTTGTAAGATTTATATAGTACAGATGTAAAGAGGTAATGAGTTCTAGATGGTGAAGAATAACAACATTACAAAATCAATAGTAATATAGAACTATGTTAAGCAGCAACCATGGAACTCCAGTTCCTTCGGCTGAAAGTGACTAGTCATACTATCAGGGCAAGACACATTTTCATATTGCCAGTCTTACACTGGCTATAACTATTTTGGCTTTAGTAGTTACTCCTGATTTATAGCAGTGTAATTGGAAAATCCAGTGTCTAGGTCCAGGAGCATCAGAGTCCATTCTGGGTCATTCATCTTAGGCAACAGCTTGGAGCCATTGATTTCAGCCTCTTTGCTTATGATCAAGTGGCACAGTTTTTAGGACTGTACAGTGATTGGGAGGATGAAGGGAAAGAATGCAAATCAAGGTGAACAAAAACTGATTTATCTTGACTAAAGGGTGTGCCAAAAGAAAATAAACAGTGAATAAGTTAATAGCTAATAGGTTCTGAATGCTGTAAATGTGGGTCTCAGTTGTGAACTGACCATTTATCAAATATTAATGGGATTAATATTTAAATGAAGTTAGTTTTGAAGAAATGGTTGTCACATTTTCCTCTTTGCGCAGTGGAATATTAAGGAAAGCTATTAGTATGGTTATGAGATGAGATGTTTAATGAGGCCTGAGATATAAAACTAAATTAAGGTACAGAAGTAGAAGATATTTAAGACCAAAATTACAGAAATTAAGTCCAATATAAATATTGCATTGACTTAAAAATTCACAGCAGAATCATTGGAAAAAGACAATTGAGCTCTACCTTTTAAAATATTAATAGAGTAATTTCTACATACAGGTTAACTTTCTAAACCTAATTTGCATGCAAATGTTAAAATCCCAAGTATGAAATATAATCTAACCTTATTTAAATGAGCAAATATTAGTAGCATATTTGTGCGTGTCACTCAGTCTGATCTGACAATGTAGCTTAATATTTCAGAAACTGTTTTTGGCTATAATCATGTTTTCCTTTCGGTTTAGTAGAGAACTATGCTGTATTTCAAAATACAACTTGGGTAGTCTTGAAACAATATATCTTTTTCATCAGATGTAAAATGCTTTACGGTAACATTCGAACAATAAAATACTGCTAGTTTTATCTCTTCTTGTAGGTAAAGCTGATCGCCATATTTGGGGTCGGGAAGGAATTTTCCTCCAGGGTAGATTGGCAGTGGCCCTGGAGGTTTTTCGCCTTCCTCCGCAGCATAGGGCAGGGGTCGCAAGCTGGAAGATTCTCTGCGACTTGAAGTCTTTAGATCACGATCTGGAGACTTCAACAGCAGAGTTAAGGGAAAGTGGGGAGTCAGCTTTTGTGGCCTGCATCATGCGGGAGGTCAGACTAGATGACCATATTGGTCCCTTCTGACCTTAAAGTCTATGAGTCTATGAGTAAGTGTTATTGCTTACAAAATATGTCGTTTCCCCATAGCATCTCAATATAGCATTAGCTCTCTAGTGAAAAAAGCCAGCAAGCCATTAAATTTGCATTACCACACCAAAGTCAATATGTCACAGTGGTAAATTCTTATTGGTTCTGTGTCTGTATTTAAAATGTTAAAAAGAAATAATCAACACAAAGCTAGTTGACAGCATGCACCTACAGGTTGAGACAATGTTGTCTCTCCCATACGATCGGACTTTCATTATACTTTTTTGTCCTTTTGTAAGATGCAGTTGTGTACCTTCAATTAAGAGTCACATTTTTAACACTCTCATCATTACTGAATATTCAAAACAAGTCAATACAAACTTTGTCAAGAAGTCCACTAAAACACCAAGGAGATGAAAAGGATAGAAACTTTGGAAATTTAGCAGCATCAAAATGTACTCGTATAAAGGCACAGGAAATTAATTTACTATCAAATACATCAACTATTCATTATCAAGTAACACAGAATTATCAAGAATTCTATCAAGAATTTTATTTTTATTTTCTTATCAAGACTTTCTTATAAAATTCTTATCAAGATCTTATCGTTATGCATTTTTTGGCTTAGTTGTGAATGTAAGATGACTTTGGCATAGCCAAAAAATTAATTTTGTACATCTTTATAACCTTCAAAAGTTATTAGCTACAGGCTTGTTTCCTATGAGATAATTGTAGAACACATGGACTTTGTTAACAACTGTATGAAAGATGGATCAAATGCTTACTGAACACATCAACAGGTCTCTCAATTTCATTATAGATTTATTGAACCAGACAGAAAGCCAGAGTCTAGTGATGACTGCAGCTCTTAGCTTGTTTGTGAGGTTTGAATCTGTAGTTTAGATACTGCAGCATTAAAAGCAAAATTTATTATTTTCCTTATTTTTGACACAACAGAATTTTGTCGGTTTTTAAATTGTGCCTTCGTAGTCCAGCTATTCATGATTCATTACAGAGTGATCAGTTAGATACCAGTAGTGCTGTGATTAACAGTTTGATCTAAAGCTCAGTTAAGTCTTTAACTTAATTTCGATTGGCTTTGGATGAAGCCCCTAGAGATGTATACAAAAGTGGCAGCCATTATGGGTATGCTTATGCTGCAATAAAACACTTGGGCATGCAGGGCTCAGACTGTAGGGTTATAAAATTGCCGGGTAGATGTTTGGGCTCAGGCTGGAGCCCAGGCTCTGGGACCCCACGGTCCCAGCAATTTTATAACCCTGCAGCCTGAACGCCATGAGCCCAAGTCAGCTGACTTAGGCCAGCCACTGGTGTTTTATTGCAGTGTAGAGATACCCTTTGTGTCCTGTTTATGTTCCACAGAGTGTCTAGTTTCTACCTGTAACAAGGTAGGGCTTCTCCCCAACTTGCTATGGACTCTCTGCCACATCCACAGTCTCTTTTGTGCAGTTCTGTTGTCTGAACTTAGGTCAAATCAGCAAAAACACAGTTCCTCAGCTCACGCTGGGCTACAGTTCCAAAGGTTCCCCTCCCCCCACTTTAGCTCTCAGATTCTTTCTACCTCCTCTCCCAGGGGACTCTGGCCCCTTTGCTGGCTAGTTCTCAGCCTGACTCACCCAGGCTCCCCCTCACCAGGTCTCCCTCTCTCTAAGCCCAGGTACCCTCTTTTAAAGCTCAGCTGGGGTCAGCTGACCAAGTCACAGGTGCACTGGTCCTGTACCCTCTTAAAGGGCCAATGTCACTCTGTGAAACTGCCCTTTTCCCCTATTTTCAGCTTTCACAATGAAAAGTTTTTTGCAAGTGCTGTTTACCAAGCTGTTTGTCTTCCAATCTGATTGTTCCCAGTAGTATTTATAAATCATATCTTAGTGGGTTTCCGTGCAGATAAAAAGAGAGACAATTGATTTCTAGGCTCAACTTATCTTAGTGTGTTTACTTTCAAAATACAGCCCCTGGAATTGGCTTTCACTGAATCTTAGTTGGTTTGGAACTAAACTTATCTTGAAACAATAAGTAAAATAAATTAACTTCTGTAGAATACTTTGGACTACGGCAACCCAGTCATTTTGTCTAAACTGCTATGTACTATAATCAGATGTTGAAGAGTGTGGTATTTCCCATGACCATTGCAATTGTGGAAGCCCCAGAGGCTGCTGTAGAAATACCCCCCACTTTTAAAGTTAGCTTGGTATAAAATAGTCAGGGATGTAAATACCCCCTTCTCTTGTTCATCATTTTTTGAATAAGACAATATATATAATATATTCCAAAAGCTGTACCAAATAAGATTGAAGTAAGGAACCTACACAGGAATAGGGCACAGTAGCAGTTTGAGCATGGCACTTGTCGTTAATAAACTTAACTTCTTGGGCTCATTTTCTGGATTATTCTTCCTTTTTCTTTGTATTTACAAAAAAGCACATATGGTAAAAGCTTTAGATGGTTGTACAGAAATGCTGTAGTATGTGTAAATGAAAGGGAAATCATCCACAATATATTTGACCTGACTTCCTAATTAATAAATCAACCCCAATCACTTTTTTGCCCACTTCTGCAAATTGAGCATGCAGGGCTTCAACCTGAGTGGTCACAGATAATTTGCAACCCAGCAATGTGTGTTAGTAGTCAAATCTATTCCTTCCAATGTTCATTACCTTGCATTTGTCAACACTAAATTTCATGTCATTGTGGTTCATCTAGCTTTGTTAGGTGCCTCTGAAATTCCTTATGGTCTTCCCAGTGTGGATTAACCTAATAATTTTGTTTAATCTAGTAATTTTGTCACCTCACTCTCCTTCCCTTTTCCTGACTATTAATAAATATATTAAACAACATGGCCCTGTCTACACTGTTAACTTTTGCCATGTGAAAAATTGATAATTTACTCCTTTTCTTTGTTTTTTGTTTTTGTTTTTTTGCTAGCTTCTAATTCATGCAGATATTTAAATCTCATCCTCTGACTATGTAGGCCAACATTTTCAAAGCTGGGTTCCTAAAACTAGGCTCCTTAATCCATATTTAAATACCCAAATATAAGTGGTCTGATGCTCGACACGCACAAATCCTATCCAGATTAGTGGCAGGTGCAGGTAGTAAAAATGTGAATTTAGGCGCCTAACTCAAGACATCCAAGGTTGAAAATTTTGGCCTTAATAGCCTCATCTGAGGAGCTTTTGCGAAAGGTAGATTGGAGAAACATGACTTTTATCTAAGAAGCCTTCATGTTCGTTTAGATTTCATATAGTTCTGTTTTTAATTAGCATCTAGAAAACTGGTTGAAATGATAAAATAAGATTCACTGGTCTATAATTCCACAGATCACCCAACACTTTCTTTAAAATTGGCACATTTGCAATTCTGCAAATATTCGATAGAGGATCTGATTTTAATGAGAGTACATATTTTTCTTCAGATTTCAGCCACTTCATTCTGTAGCTCCTATGAAATCCTTGAATGCATATCATATATAATACATAATGGATATCATATATCATACATAATAACCAATGCTGATGACTTGTTGCTCTTTTTATTCCTGCATCATCTCTTCTGACAGCTCAATCTTTAACAGTGTCTCATCTTTACTATCTGATAAGACTAGGTCTGTGGTATGTATCCTCGCAAAATCCTCAGTGGTGCTGACTAATGCAAAGGATTAATTTAGCGTCTTTGTAATGCCCTTAATTGCTCCCTTTACTGCCTAGTTGCCTAGCTGACTCTCAAATTACCTTTCAGACTTCTTGATTCTGTTATACTTAGTTTTTTTTGAATTTGTTTTTGTCTTTGACTCTTTGTTCCCTCTTTACAAATTTCCAGTTTAGATTTTACCTGCCATATAGTTTGTGCTCCTTTCTATTGGCTTCATTGGTTTAGGATTCCATTTGGTTTGAATTACTGTATATACTCGTTCATAAGCTGAATTTTTTTGGTAAAAAAGTGAAGCATCAAAGAGCGGGGGTCGGCTTATCAACAGGTCTACACCAAAAGTTGACGATTTTAAGCTCTATTGAATTATTGAATTGAGTCTCTAATACATTGTCATTGTAGATCAGAGGTCGGCAGACTTTGGCTCCCGGCCCGTCAGGGTAAGCCATGAGTGGGCCGGGACGTTTTGTTTATCTGGAGTGTCCGCAGATACGAAGCCCCGCAGCTCCCAGTGGCCGTGATTTGCCGTTCCCAGCCAATGGGAGCTACAGGAAGTAGCAGCCAGCACATCCCTCAGCCCGCGCCGCTTCCCGCAGCTCCCATTTGCTGGGAACGGCAAACCGCAGCCACTGGGAGCTGCTGGGCTCTGTGCCTGTGGACACTCCAGATAAACAAAATGTCTCGGCCCGCCAGCGACTTACCCTGATGGGCCGGGAGCCAAAGTTTGCCAACCCTTGAAATATAGGGTCGGCTTATGAAAGGGTCATACAGTTTTTTGCCATTTTAACCTATCCATCTTGGGGGGTCAGCTTATAAACAAACGAGCTAATGAACGAGTATATACGGTACCTATCCATTTCATCATACTATATTATTTTTTCTCCTTTGCCGCCTTTCTTTTTTCTTTCGGTGTGCATGCTCTGAGACTTTGTTTTGGGAAGCTTAAGCCCCTATACTAATTCTAAGGATTTTAATTACCTCACCTTTGACTTTAGGGTCTTCGATTAGCACAGGTGTGTGTGTGTGTGTCATAGTGTTAATCTTTTGTTTTTTATCAGATTAACTAGCTAGTAATTTTAAAATCATTATCTGATTATGATGCACTTTCTCTACAGTAGTAATTAATATCACAAATGGAAGTGCTTCCCTTACAGAAGCTGAATTTAATTATATTGTGGTTACACTTAGCTTACCCTTTCAGCCATTTTCTTTACGTTTTTGAAGGACTAGTTATACAGACCAATCTGGATTGCTTGTTAAAGTAGGCTTATTTGAACAACATGAGTTTTAATAGGAGCAAAGAATGTAGGGCACCTTTACAAGATGGGGGCTGTGTCCTCAAATGCAGTGACTCTGAAAAGGACTTGAATAGTGGTAGATGGCCAACTGCACTTGAGCTTCCAGTGTAATGCTAGCAAAGACGGTGAATATGATCCTTGGATGCATAATCAGAGGAATATTAGTTAAGAGTCGGGAGATGGTATTATCTCTGTATACATCATTAATGAGACCATTACAGAAATACTGTCTAGTTCTGGGGATCCATTTTTAAAAGGATGTTGACAAATAGGAAAGGGCTCAGAAAAAAGCTACAAGAATGATTTGAGGACTGGAAAATCTGCCTTACAATGAGAGACTAAAGAAGCTGAATCTGCTTAACAAAAGGAAAGTTAACAGGTGACTTGATTTTGGTCTGTAAGTTCCTAGATGGAAGATTTCTGATAGTAGAGGTGTCTTTAAACTAACAGACAAAGGCATAAACAAGATCCAGTGGCTGGAAGCTGAAGCTAGACAAATTCAGACAGGAAATAACATACACATTTTTAAGAGAGTGAGGGTAATTAACAGTTGTAACAAGTTACGTAGGGATGTGGTGGATTCTTCATCACCTGAAGTCTTTAAACAAAAAATGGATGCCTCTCTAAAAGATATACTATAGTTCAAGCAGAAGTTACAGGCTTGATGTGGAAATTACTGTGTAAGGTTCTATGGCCTGTGTAAAGCAGGAGATCGGGCAGGAGCAGGGGGGCTGGAACAATTTTTACAGTCAGGGTGCTGAGAGCCATTGAACCAAACTGTAAACCCTGTGTATAATGGAACCACTTCAAGCCACAGGATATGGCAGCACCCTCCTCCCCCCCCCCCCCCCCCCCCCCCCCCCCCCCCCGAACTCCTAGTTCCAGCACCTCTGGGAGGAGGTGAGCTCTAGATGAACATAAGGTCCCTTTTGGCCTTAAAAATCTATGAATATATGAGTAAGTTAAGAATGGCCTCTTCTCTTGTATGTTCTGAACCACTGATGTCACTTCTTCACAAAGTCTGCTTATACTACTAACAATCTTTCTCATTTTAGCTCACTCAAAGTTGCCCTCATGTTTGTCACGTCAGATCTTAAAGACAGTGTATCTTTATTGCTGTGAATATTTTGATTGTTTAGGTCTTAAAAAAATGATAAATGTCCAAAATCCTAAATGTAAGCTAATATGCAAGACTAAGAAAATAGGGGGTGAACAATTAATGGAAACCCTTATATTTTATTGTCTACCCAGCTGAATGATGCAAACTATTAGAGGAAAGAAACATCTTTTGAATAAACTGAGCCTGGACTTAATACGGTTCCTTTGTGGAACAACACTTTTAAACATAATGATGCTCCTTCACCATGCAAAAATTTGAATGATTTTCTGAGGTGCATTGTAGAAGGGATGAAGGCAACAAGATATTTATATTGTTACATAGCCTCAAAATTGTAATAATGGCAATAAGGTGATAATGATTTAATTCTTATGCATACTATTGAGTAACATTATCAACCAGTGCTATCAATGTCTGGTTTATGCTTGTGGCATAGAGTATAAGGATGGCCACAGTCCAGGCCTACCACTCTAGTGCAAGTGATAGCAGAAATAGAGGCTCCTAAGCCATTTTGCCCTCAGTACTGATGGTGTAGGGGATATGACTAAAGGAAAACCTGCATGCTCAGATCATAGACATTCTTTTTTCATCCTTGGGACCATTAGCATCTGGCATCAGTTAATTTAGCCCTTTAGGTGCTCTATATTTTAGTAGGAAATCAGCACTGCACACAGCTGTCTGAAGACTGGGAGAAAGCACTGTCACCATTTCAGGGTAACTACACCTAAATCCCCCTTGCTCCATGTCAGCAATGCCCAAACAACGTCTCAGATCTTCTGACAGGGGTGGGGTTTAAGGTGACACAGTTCCCTGCCTTACACTATGATATCCTCAGCAAACCAGTCTGCCGAAAGGCCAACACCTGGGCTTTGATTTTTCTCCAAGGGCTATGAACTACATATTGCCCACAGTTACGAGTTACCACACAGCCATTTCTAGGTGACCACTTTTATTCTTAAGGTAAAAGTATTACAGAAAGAAAATATAAAAACAATAAAAGTTTCTATACACCTGCTAAAAGCTTACCAGAAGTCACCCATCAGTCTTATGGGGACCTTCGTAGGCCAAAGACTTTCCAACCCTTCTGCAAGAGCTGGGGCCTTCTGTGGACATAAAGATCCTGTCCATTTGCTGAATCAGAAAGAAGGCCCCAAATCAGTTTAAATGCAATCTTTTATGTCAACAGCCCTTTCTTTGTCTGTTGGTCTCTGGAAAACCCAGTTTGAACTAGTATATGTAAGCCTCCCTAGGGGTTGGTATCTCTCTGCAACCTGGCCCCTGGAGTATGGGGTCACAACCTGAATAATTCAGCTTAATGACCCTCTGCTGTTTTTAGTTCCTGAAGGAGCTAAAAGCAACCCTCCCTCCCTGGAGTTGCATACAACCCCTGGCCCACAATGATACATAACCATGCTTAATCTTAATACAATATGCTCCCCACAAAGATACTTCATGCGGTTGCAATATCTGTCACCAGTACCTCTCCACACCCTCCATGAAGATCTCATTCATTTCAGGTTTACAGTATGGCCATTGAAAGCACAAGTTCCCAAAAGAGAGGTTTTAGATAGACATAATCTCAACCATGATGTGCTCCAGTGGTCATTGTCCATGATGTCAGGATCTCTAGAAACTTCTCATTGGTGTGATGCATATCTTCCAACATTTCTAGTGGCTAAAGCAGGATAGGTGCTGCCTCTGGGGGAGAGGGGGTGCTGCCCCTCCCCGAGGTGGGGGCCCTCAGGAGTGTGGGATTGGGTGCTGCTTATGGGGAAGAGAGGAGTTGCAGAGTGAGCCCACCCTATGCTCGCCCTGCAGCGGCCTCTGCTGTGACTCCTCACCTACAGAGCTTGCTGGGCTCAGCTCCCCACTCTTGGTTTGTGACCTGGCCCTTGGTGCACGGGGTCACAACACCATTCAGATTTGTTCGGTCTCCCTGGTGTGGGGGTAGCCGGGTCAAATTAGAGTGAGTAGCACTGGGACTCCATGCTCCAAGTTGCAGGACCGCTCACTGAAATTTGGCCTGCCCGCCAAACCCCCTGCTGGGGGTGGGAGGGGGGGCAGTTAGGCCAAACCAGAATGGCGGTGGGACCCTGTGCAGCAGAAGTCAGGTCACAACACCCAAAGCGGGGAGCTGAGCCTAGCCTGCACTGCGGGACAGAAGCTGCTTTAACTGGGACAGGAGGTTTTGGAAACCAAAGCAGGACAGTGCTCCAAAACCCAGGACTGTTGTGAAGCCTGATGGTGGATGAACCTTGGATATGATGTGCTCCTCCAAAACAGATGTGCTTGACTTCTTTCTAATGATCTAGATATGGAACTTAGCATTAGCGTCAACAGATAAGAAAATTTTCCTGAGAATTACTTAACAATTTAAATGGCTTTCGAATTGCCAATATACTTTTCTGGGAGCAAAATTCAACAGTTCTGATTTCTGTGGTTGGAGTGAATTAATAGGCTTCATATTGAAGCATTAATCTCCACCCTCAGAAGGTGTGTAGATTAATATACTTGAAAAGGTGGTGCTATGCATTTATAACTGTTTTCTGCTCAGGGTAAATTTGTCATATTCACTATATACTTACCATTTCAGGGAGTAGTTTGGTCTTAAACAAATTGGTTCAAATTTTGCTTTAAAACTGTGAATGTATTCCTAGAACAATTTATAATTTTAGGCAGAACAGCTCTGCAATGTGCTATGATGGCTCTAATGTGAGTCTTTTACATGCTTCACGTGCTAAATCCTTGATTACTTCCAACTAATATTTAAACAGTATTTTGATTCAGTACTTAGTGTTCAGATTGACACAGGCTCAGTACTGTTTGGTATGTATGTGATCATTCAATAAGGAAATGAACCCCTTCTCAAGGATTATTAATGTGTTTTTTGGCAGGCTGAGATTTCATTTTAAGCTAGATTCCTGAGAGTTTGAGTCCTTCGCATCGACATTTTCAGTATTGAGAACAGTGCAACTTGTTCTCAAGAGCAATGAGCTTCAAGGTCTGACTGCTATCTGCCCCTTTCAAAATATTTAGAGAAATGTTGGTGGATCACTTGGAACTTTTAGCAGTTCCTTAGTGTTAACAGAACTGTTGTGAAGTTATAAATTTTCTTTTTTTGATAAGGACCTGTACTAGTGTGGTTGTACTGCCATTGCTTCTTGGGCATGTTCTCTTGGATCTGCTTATGCAAGTTAGTGTTGTCCACAGCAAGCACGGTGCATGTCAGCAATAATTTTGAAATTTTTACCATTGCCACAAATGTATAACCAAGGCTGTTAAGTTCCTGCTGGTTCCTAGTAGCAAAGGCAGAAAGAATAACTCCATCTACAAGAAAAAGCCCATTGCCTCTACTAAGGTGGTGTGTGTGTGTGTGTGTGTGTGTGTGTGTGTGTGTGTGTGTGTGTG
>NW_020664393.1:20031178-20077400 GCF_002925995.2 Terrapene triunguis
GTGTGTGTGTGTGTGTGTGTGTGTGTGTGTGTGTGTGTGTGTGTGTGCGCGTGTGAAATTCTCCTCAACTTTTTCTTTTCATCCATTGCCTCGAAATATTTCTTCTTTCTCTTTTCTTCTGCACAGCTGATTTTACATTGGGTTTGGTAATTTAGTGCAATTTTAATTTTTATTTATATTAAGAGCTTGTTTTACATCCATGATATGATGGATCTGAGGTGGCAAGCACCGTGTAAATGCATCTTTTCTTCAAGAATACAATGCCCTACATCAGACAAGCTGACATAGTCTTTCCACTGTCTGGGAAATGTCATTTCCCAAAGGGGAGTTTGGCCTGTGTAGCCTTCACCGTCCAGGTGAGACGTGAATAGGATCATGAGCTTAAAAAGTCCTCAACCTGGAAGAGGCTTTTGTACCTGCTTAGAGCCCTCTGAAGCCTTTGGATTTCTCTGTTCAGGATTTGGCATAGAAGTCCTGATCTTTGGATCTTGACTCTAGGTTACTTTACATCTCAGTCCCATTACCTGTCTCTGTCTAAAGGGCAAAAAAAAAGGTGAGAGAGATAGATGAACGTAATTTGTTGGGGAAGAGTCAACATGTTTTTTGTAAAGGGAAATTGTTACGGCTTGTGGGGGGACACAAGGCCCTGCACCCCCGGCTTCCTGCGATTCACCATGACTCTCAGCCAGCCAGTAAAGCAGAAGGTTTATTTAGACGACAGGAATACAGTCCAAGACAGGTCTTGCAGGCACAGACAACAGGATCCGCCCCCAATTAGGCTCATCTTGGGGTCCCACGGGCACCACAGCCCCCTTGGGGGGTCAGAGCCCCGTCTGCATCCCAGCCATTCCACCAGCCAGCTCCTGCAACTCTCTCTCCCCCCAGCGTCTCCTCCCCCAGCCTTTGTTCAGTTTCCCGGGCAAAGGTGTCACCTGGCCTCTAACCCCTTCCTGGGTTCTCATGTTACATGCTCAGGTATCCTCCCTCAAGGCCAGTCTCCCATCCCCCAATGTAGACCATCCTAGCCACACTCCCCTGCCTTCCCAGGCCAACACTCCCCACTCAGCATTCAAAGACCACATTAAGAACAGTCCCAGTTCATCACAGAAATCATGCCTCACCAATCTACTAGAATTCTTTGAGGGGGTCAACAAGCACGTGGACAAGGGGGATCTAGTGGATATAGTATATTTAGATTTTCAGGAAGCCTTTGACAAGGTCCCTCACCAAAGGCTCTTAAGCAAAGTAAGCAGTCATGGGAGAAGAAGGGAAGGTTCTCTCATGGATTAGTAACTGGTTAAAAGATAAGGAACAAAGGGTAGAAATAAATGGTCAGTTTTCAGAATGGAGAGAGCTAAATAGTGGTGTCCCCCAGGGGTTTGTAGTGGGAGCAGTCCTATTCAACATATTCATAAATGATCTGGAAAAAGGGGTAAAGAGTGAGTTGGCAAAATTTGCAGATGATACAAAACTACTCAAGATAGTTAAGTCCCAAGCAGACTGCGAAGAGCTACAAAAGGATCTCACAAAACTGGGTGACTGGGCAACAAAATGGCAGATGAAATTCAGTGTTGATAAATGCAAAGTAATGCACAATGGAAAACATAATCCCAACTATACATATAAAATGATGGGGTCTAAATTAGCTGTTACTACTCAAGAAAGAGATCTTGGAGTCATTGTGGATAGTTCTCTGAAAACATCCAATCAGTGTGCAGCGACAGTCAAAAAAGCAAACAGAATGTTGGGAATAATTAAGAAAGGGATAGATAATAAGACAGAAAATATCATATTGCCTTTATAAAAATCCATAGTACAGTACACCCACAACTTGAATACTGCATGCAGATGTGGTCGCCCCATCTCAAAAAGATATTGGAACTGGAAAAGGTTCAGAAAAGTGCAACAAAAATGATTAGGGGTATGGAACGGCTGCTATATGAGAAGAGATTAATAAGACTGGGACTTTTTAGCTTGGAAAAGATACGACTAAGGGGAGATATGATAGAGGTCTATAAAATCATGACTGGTGTGGAGAAAGTAAATAAGGAAATGTTATTTACTCCTCATAACACAAGAACTAGGGGCCACCAAATTAAATTAATAGGCAGCAGGTTTAAAACAAACAAAAGGAAGTATTTTTTCACACAACGCACAGTCAACCTGTGGAACTCTTTGCCAGAGGATGTTGTGAAGGCCAAGAGTATAACAGGGTTCAAAAAAGAACTAGATAAATTCATGGAGGATAGGTTCATCAATGGCTATTAGCAAGGATGGGTAGGGATGGTGTCCCTAGCCTCTGTTTGCCAGAAGATGGGAATGGGCGACGGGATGGATCACTTGATGATAACCTGGTCTGTTCATTCCCTCTGGGGCCACTGGCATTGGCCACTGTTGGAAGACAGGATACTGGGCTAGATGGACCTTTGGTCTGACCCAGTATGGCCGTTCTTATTTTCTTAATAAACCTATCATTATGTGTACTCCAATAATCTTGCTCTGCAAATGATTTATCACTTGCAATCTACTATATTATAAGTATTGCTACACTAGTAGATCCATAGATGAAGGTTTCAGCTTTCTACATGTCTTGACAGATGATACAGTATGGTAGGATAGTTAGGGAACTTCAGTCACGTTGGAAGGACAGAGCAGTAGATGGAATGGCAGAACCTTCTGTTCATTTCGACAAAGGAAAGGTAGCTGCTGCTCCAACAACTTTTGCTTCCTTCCTCTGCTCGCTGTTTCTCAGTAACCGTGATAAGAGCAGTCCATGACTTATGATTTCACAAGCAAACTATGGAGAAGTCTGGTACAAATTGGTGTGTATCAAAGAACTCATACTTGGTCAAATACTGAATAACTAGAAATACTATTTGGCCATAGACAAATTAGAATTCAAAAACACAACAATAAATAATACAGTTGCATGTATTAAACTCAATCAATTCTTGCAGGAATATATATTTAGTAGTAAAAAATCATCCCTATTTAATGGCATTCCCTCACCAAAAAAAAAAAAATTGTTTTGTCATCATCAATACATTATGAGAATCACTGTGGAGAGTAACTCTACTTTGAATAAGACGATGTGCAGGACTTTCAGTTATTCCAATTTTCTATCAACACATTTTGATAAATTAATCTATCCTGAAAATAATTTTTAATAAATGATTAACGGATATTTTTTTAAATATGAAGTGAAGTAATGCAGTCTGTAAAGGTTAAAGACCTTACTCTGAATAATGTTTTGTCCTATTCGCTTAAGATAAGTAAATCTATGTGATATTAATATCTGCCTCTTTTTAGCACAGTAGTTGATAATGACAAAACTATAGTTTGAAAATACAGATTACTAGAGTGAGGAATGAGACAAGTAGCCTCCCTTGAAAGAATATAGGTACTTCACACTTGGGGGTCTTTCACAGATTACTCTTGTAAGGGAAAGCATGGGAGAAAAATGACAGTGAGAGGGAGTGACTGGTAGCTATGGAAAGAAAGAGATGTAAGATGGCAGCTGGAAGATCTAAAATGAACTGGCTCTAAGAAGGAGGGGAGATTAATATTTTATGGCTTGTGACTTTTTTTGTATGTCACCAACAGTGTCCTAGGCCCTTTGCAGAAGGGTGTGCAGATAGTCAACTTGCCCTGGATAGCTCACAATAGTATACATATCATGTGGAGCAAGGAAAAGCAGTTCAATGTTACATTGCAGTCATGTCTTATTAATTCCACTGAAATGATAGATCTAGGAGGAAGAGAGTGGAGGCATGTTTATTTGGTTGGGAAGACCAATGAACTTAATGAACCATAATGATGGTTAAGGCTGCGTGTCTGTCACAGAGGTCATGGAAGTCACTGATTCTGTGACTTTCTGTGACATCTGCAGTGGCCGGTGCGCCTGGCTCAGGGGCTGCCTGAGCCGGGCAGCCCCATGTCCAGCAGCAGCAGCAGTTGGGGTGTGTGAGGGGGCTCAGGGCTGTGTGAGGGGGTTGTGGTGCGGGGCAGTGCTTACCTGGGGTGGCTCCCCGGCTCCCACCAGCATGTCACTGCAGCTCCTAGGCAGAGGGGCCAGGAGGCGTCATGTGTTGCCCGCAGCTGCAGGCGCCGCCCCCTGCAGCTCCCATTGGCTGCGGTTCCCGGCCAATGGGAGTTGTGGAGCCGGCGCTTGTGATGGGAGCAGCATGCAGAGCCCTCCTGGCCACCCCTCCCCCTAGGAGCTGCAGGGAAATATCGGTCAGAGCAGGGTAGGGATCCTGCCAGCCCCCCCCCCCATCTTCCCACTCCAGCAAGGGTCCCAGGCCATGCGCCACTGCCCGCCCCTCCCCCCCCCAGCACCAGCGGGGGTCCTGAGCCATGCACCACCGCCCTCTCCCACCAGTGCCAGCGGGAGTCCTGGACCAGCACCCGCGGCGCCCCCGGACCTCCCCCCCAGAGCACCTGTGGACCCCAGCCCAAGTTTTAGTTAGGGGTATATAGTAAAAGTCATGGACATGTCACGGGTCATGAATTTTTGTTTACTGCCCATGAGCTGTCCATGACTTTTACTAAAAATACTCATGACTAAAACATAGCCTTAATGATGGTTATTAGTTTTATCTCTGATGAAATAAGAGAAGATTGCTTCTTTTACATTATAAAGAAATAGAAATGCTAAATACAGACAGGAACTTCTGACTAAATGCCATGGGTCTCTTACATGTAAATCACATAGATGAGTCCTAGTTTAAGTGCAAATAGCATCATATAGTAGTAGGTAACAAGGTAGTTCTCCCCACACACTCTCACCCCCAGTCCACTGCCTGGCTTTATTTTAAAATACAGTGAACTGGTGAATTCTATCATATCCCTAAATACTTTACTTTTCATTCTACCCTGTAAGTCAAGCAGGTACTCTATCTCTTAGGCAACTCATCTGAGCTTATTGTTCCTGGATAGAAAAGCAGCATACAAAGGTACCTGTCATGGTTTTCTTTAATCTTTACACAGCACAGTCTTCCATTGGTAGAAAAATGTTTCTAATTGGATCTATCTGAGGAAAAAAATACGGTGACTGATCATGACTTGTTCACATTGTGTTTAAAGAAAAAAACAACCCATAACCAAACACAAAAAGCAGTATAGCTAACAGAATCACTGGTCTTAAAATAGTCTGAAAAATTTGAGGGTGCAAAAAAGATGTTTATATATATATAGAGAGAGAGAGAGAGAGAGTCAACATTTTAGATTCTTCTTACGCTGTTTCATCTCAGTTTGAGTTTCCATGTGAAAACACCTTTCTAGGAGAATGTTATCTTTTTATTAGCCAGAAAGACATGACAAGTACGTTAATTTATATTTTCTTTCTCAGTTCTTTGTCCTGTGCAATTGTTTGAATACAGTGGGATAGTGAATCAGATGTAAATAAAATGGTGAATACTCTATTTGTTGCATATAACTATTGTATTTTGTCATACATTTTGCCAAATACTTCAGCTAAAAGAATATACTTAAATACAGCTACCCCAGAAGTAAACAGTCGATAAAGTAGAAAATGCTGAATTTTAACTTAAAAAAAGCCTAATAAAGCATAATTAAACTGCTCTTTAATTTGCTTTAGAAATACAAGCCGGGTCGATGTGATGATATTTTGAAATGGAAGCCACCCAGTCTGAATTCTGTTGATTTTCGTCTAAAGATAACAAGAATTGGTGGAGAAGGGTATGTAATCTCTTCCCTTCCTTAACCTTTTTAAATATAATCTAAAATATTCACTTGAATGGTCCTTAGCAGCAAAAATTTCTCTGGTATTATTACTTGATCTTTTCTAGGTTTACCTCCCCTTTTCCCCACACACACACCCTATTTCGCTTTCTGTAGCATTTGTCCATTAAAAGCATAGCCAGTTGTTTCTTTGACTTGTGGTTGGTACTGTACGAAGAAGCTGTACCGCAGATGTGTATAACTGAATTTCCCTAATTCGTTATTACTAAAGAAGGCACATTAAATTCAACAGCATCTCTTGTGCTTTTAAAAATTAAATTTGCTGTATGTTAAATTATTATCTATCCACAATTGCACAGAATGGTATAACAATGAAGATTTATTCAAGACCTTGCTTTAATGTAGCTCTTTGACTTATTAGTTATTCTTTAATATCCACCAAAACCCCATCAAGGAAGGTAAGGTTTCATAGCCCAAGACATTTAAATGTTCTTTAGATAACGTCACTTCTACCTATTTCTCTGTCTGGTGCATCTGCTGCTTGTAAATTGCATAAATGTATTAAGCAATGGCAGTTCCCATGTGTGATTGTTCTGGGGTTTAAGTCATTAAGTTACGTTTTCCATGGAAGAGGTTTTGTTTAAAATCAAGTTAATTGATTTTCAGATTGTTTAATATTTTAATATCTGGCTTTTATTCCTGCTGACAGTTTGATATACTTACTTTTAGCTTTTCTCTTCATTTCTCTAGTAACTATGAAGAAAGTAGTTTTTCAGTTAATTCATGTATTGCTCATTATTCCAGTGAACAGAATTGAATAATGGTAATAACAGCACATCTAACTCTTTAAAATACTTGCAGGTCTTATTAATATATAGAGATTGTGATAGATTGTGAGTGTGTCTCATCCTAAGGACACGGAGAATTATTTGAAAATATACAGAACTACTAACTTGTGGATATGGCACAAAGCCAAAAAATACCTGTTTGGATTTCAACAGAAAATGTGTATTTAATATCCAATAGAAAAACTGTTACTGTTTCTGCTAGGGAATATATTAGGATGTTTGTTTTTAAGTTTAGCTTTTGAGAGGCAGATGTTTCCAGTTTAAAACAAAAAACACATTATCATCTTTGCTTTCTTAAAAAAGGATATTGATTGTAATCACTTAACCGGATGATTTTCCATAATAAAAATTAAGCTATATTAGCCAAACAAGGTATTTAATTGCAGGGCGGTTTTTGTGATTTCTGCTGAAGCTTGAAAATGTTACAGTAATGAACCATGATGTCTAAACAAAAAAAGTTCACTCATTTCATTTTAAGTGGAGTATGCATTTGATAAGATGATACTGATTTCGCACAGAAATAATAAACAAAGAAAAGATGCTGATTATAATTTATTCAATTTGATAGATTTATGTTACAATTAGATTAGAAAAGGAAAATGTTATAAACAAGAACAATTTCTAGAAACTCACCTAGAATCTGTTGGAGGTAGGATACTTGACTAGATAAATCATTGGTCTGTTCTCATAGGGGAAGTCCTACTTTCGAACACTGAAAACATTTATTACATTCCAGCTACATTATATGTTTGGTGTCCAAAATGTGGAAGTGACTTCTAAATTTGTGTGCAAATGGTTACTTGTATTCAGGCTTGACGGAATTGGAATTATATTTATTTATAATTTTGACAGATAATATCAATGTTATTTTTCATCATTTTTTTTCAGTTTTTATGTATTTAAATATTCACAATTGCTGACAATAGATGCTGAGATTCAAGAAGTTAAAGCTGTAGAACCATTAAAACACAAATCGTCAACCTTGCATGTCAAAATATATAAAATAAATATCCTTAAATCAAACTCTCGTAAATTCTCAAGCATCTTTTATTTACTTTGCCTGTCTATAAATTTCAGTTATCATCCGTGGAATTATTTTTTGTCGGTTTGCACGTGTAGGGTTAAATTGATGTTTACCTACATTTACTGATAAAAATCTAATCCTTCCAAGCCTACTTTATATATCTTGGTGCCCATATTCCCTGAATAAGCATGTGTTGAATAGCCAGTTTAGGCAGCCCCTTTTTACAATTAAGCTCTAAATATCAAATGCAACAGGGGTAAATGAACAACTTAGATTACAAACTTAGATATTTTTACCGGGGTTGCTTGATTATCAGCATATAGACACTACATATTTTCAGTGTGTGCTGTACTACATCACATGTATTATTATTATATATGTAAAAAGAATCCAGGATTATCACTCTACATGTCACTCTGAGGCGTAGAATGTCCATAGAGCCAGTGTGAAGCAAGGAAAACAGCTACAAGTATAGCTCTTTTTGTTCAGAATATCATTTCAATCACTTGGATTTGTGTCCTGTTATTCAATTTTTAAATTCACAGCCATATTGACTTTGCAGATGACAACTGTGCAAAGAATTCTAGACTATTGTGATGTCAAAGGCAACTCAACCAATCACCATTCTTCCTCTACAGCTAATTTGCATGCAGCAGTTTCATTGGTTGCATGAAGGAGGAGTGTGAACATAAGGTGGTGTGTGCATAGAAAATGGATTGTTTGATCCAACTGTCAAACCTGTGCAACAGCACAGGCTTTCAGCTATTAGATCATCTGTGTATTATAGTGCCTAGGAACCTCATTTGTGGGCCAGGACCTCATTGTGCTTAGGTGCTGTACAGAACACAGAACAAAAAGTCAGTCCCTGCCCAAAAGAGCTTACAATCTGAGTATCGGCAAGTATAAATAAGAGAACAGACTGACAGAGAGATGAACAGGAGAGCACAAGGAAACAATAAAACAATATTGGTCAGCATGACAGGCTGTGGTCTCCACACACCAGCAGCCTAACTGTTGTTAAAAGTTAATATTTTAATGAAGTTTTTAACATAACTAAATTCACAGGGGCCTAACAAAAGAAATTTAATGAAGTACTGAGTAAAATATTATGTATTGTAATTTTTAAAGAAATATTTATGCTGAATAGTGATCTATAAAATCATAGCCTCTGACCAGTTAATCACAAATAATGTATAAGTAATATGGTGCGATTAATTGGCAGTTGTTAATTCAATTATTCGGTTTATTGCTTGGCAAAACCTTAACAATGTACTCCCAGGAACTGTGTAAGGTAGGTCATTTATCTAGCTGGCTGGAAGAAAAGGGCTTGTTCCTCTTATAAGGTCTCCATCTGCAATTGATGGCAGAGGGGGAAGGTTTATCTGGATGGGGCAAGGAGGAAAAGGAAGTGGCCAGACCAGGTGTGTGTGTGTGTGGAGGGGGGACACTGCCATTCCAGGTGAATGGAGGAAGAGGCTGGAGAGGGCATTATTTATACTTTGGGCAGGTCCAGAGAAGCCCTCTCACTAGGATCAGGCTGGCAATACCCATCATGGAATCAGAATAAAATTGGGTTTCTTCATGATTCACTGTAGACATTATGCTAGTCACCAATTTTTCTTGGAGGCTGAGAAGGAATTTTTCCCTCACTGCCAGATTGGCTGAAGTGTAGTGGGCTTTATCACCTTCCCCACAGTGGGTCAAAGACTCGATGGGGTGGCAGGGTTATTTTATTAAATTTTAGGTTAAAATTTCGCAACTTAATAAATAAAAAATATGGCAGATTCCAGTGTGGGTACTCATTACAGAAGGGATACGGTTATGAGATAAAATGGACTTGAAGGGGATGTAAAGGAAAACATCCCTTAAAGGAACTGGGGAAGCAGGATTCAGGGTTCCTAATGTCTTGTACAGCAGGGAGTCAATCTCCCTCCCTCTTCAAGCGCCCTTAACCCTCGTAGGGGAAATTGGTGGGGTCCTAGCAGTTGCCTGGCTGGGAACAGATTAGAAAGGGGGAGAGCTGAAGCCGGACAGGTGGAAACAAGGAAATACTGATGATGTGCATTGTACAATTTGTTGCTGAGTATTTCCAGACATTTTAAATGAATAAAGCTTCAGCCTAATTAAACCACATCCATTACCTCTTGTCTTTCTTCCAGCATGGCTACGTGTTGTAAAGTTGTTTGAAAGGTGTAACAGAAATATAAGGATTTTTTAGATGCTGCAGGAATATCAAAAATAATTACGTGTAAGTGTATGCTTTAAAAAGGAGTTTCAGGACTCTGAGCACTGCTATAATAAAATGGCTATGAACAAGCACCTGTTAGATTGAGTTCTAATATAACTAGAAAATCTGTTTCATTAAACTGAATGCCTTGCTGCTAGCAATTCTAAAATTATGACATTGGGCTTCCTTTTGGTTTGTTCCCAAGCTAGGCTATCTGAAAAAGCAAGCATTGATATAACTGTCAACCTGTTAAGGAAAGTGGTTTTTTCCCCTTAGGTCAAAAATACTATATACTGGACGGAGGCTTGACAGCTGAGCAATGCAGAAGTGATTAGAGAGCTGCCCTGAAATTCATCCGTTATTTTACAATACAATTAAGCAGTGATGTTTATGGAATCAGAATTTATGTCCCTATATTGATCTGTCACTGACAAATGGTGAGACAAATCCGCATTTATCTCAAATAAACACTTGAGAATCCTTTCTGCTCTCCATGGAGAGCTGAATAAATGGATTCTGAAACAGTAAGCAAAGGTTACTGCTCACAATTAGCAAGTCCTCCATTCTACTTTAACTTTTACTTTAAATATGGGCAAATACCTAAATCCCTACCACCTCAGGATGTGATCTTATCAGTGCTCACAACCTAAGCAGTGTTGGTGCAGGTCAAATTATAAGAATACTCAAGTTACTTTAGGAAATGGTGTTGGCAGTGCTCAATTTGTGCCAGGGATTGCCAGGACTGAGTCCCGGCAGCTCTAGACTTGGCAGTTCATAGCCCCCACACCTTTGGGCTTGCCGTGTCAGTTATGAAAATTAAAAAATTGCTTGAGCCCTAGCACCAAATTGCTTGAGCCCCAGCCCTTCTTTAATTACAAATTAAGCACTGCGTGTTGGTGATTCAGCCACTATCAGTCTTTTCACTGCAGCAGTACTTGTCTTGTGCCCTTAGCATGGGATTACGGGACACGGTGCTGTTGGACCCATTGTTTTTTAGATGGAATATGTAACTGAGATCCTAATTACTTGTAATAATCTTGTGGTAATTTTCATACAAAAGGGGGTTGTCTGTGGTGACTATCTAATTCCCATTTGTATAATTATTTTCTACCTACCTAAAATTCCTCCTGTGGTTTCCTTGTCTAAATTGTTCTGAGGTGTTAGTGTTCTCTATTAAGTAGCTGCTGTGTTCCACTCCAGACATAGCTGTATTCAGTGATGGATAGTTGGATGATTCTTTTTATCTGTTCAGTCCTTTTCCCATTGAAGTCAGTGGGAATTTTGCCATTGAATTAAAAAGGAGCAAGATCAAGCCCATAATTTGTAAAGCATCATCAGGAAAGTCTCTATAAAAGTAAAATGTTGTTACTACAGCAAGTTGCTGTAAATTACAGGCATTGCTCCATCCCAGTAAAAGGCAGATTTTATAGTTTTTTGTTTTTATGTTACACAGATGCTTGATCCTAAAGTCCCAGTCCAGTTTTAGTTGTATTTAATAATCAGCTGAATGAAAATAAGTTTTGGTGGAAGGCCTGCGTCTCACAAAAACGAGACATTCAAACTGGAGATCTCCCCTATTCCATACATTTAAAAGAAGGCTAACTTCACTTGCCAGTACTTTGAAATCCTTTCAGATTTTCCTAGGTTGTAGTCTCATAACTGCAGGCCATTCAGCCTTTGAGTGGTTTCTTGTGTTTTGCCTAAACTATATTGATCCTAATAGCAGTAAAACTTCAGGAACATGAACATACATATCTATTTCATTGCTGAGTGATCTGTTAATCAAAGCACATTAGCAGAAAGAAGATATTCACTTGCTGCTCTGCAGCATCCTTGATTTATCACAAATGGAGAAATGCTTTAAAAGTCTAAGGTAACTTATCCCAAAGAGCCAGATTTTAAGAACATTTCTGGAAAAATTAAACAAATATTGAAGCGTTTGAAGAATCCTCAGGCATCAGTTTGTCCGTGTCCACAAACTTCCAGATACATAATAATGGCATACAAGAACTGAATCTCAAAACTCTTCAGTCATTTCTCTGTTAGCTCTCCCTTTGTGCAGTTTGCCTGGTGGCTTTCTGAACAAAGTGTGTTAAAAGCAAATGACAGACAAATGTTTGGTCTGATTGGCTCTGAATGGAAGCATCCAAACAGGTGGGACAATCAGATATGTCAAACCATTGATACCATTTCAAATCACAGAAGAGCATCAATTTTGTGTGGAACTTTGACATATAGGAAAGGTTCGAAGGAATTTTACTCATCTTCTAAGGGAGAAATAAATTATAAGGTGTAATTTTACAAAAACATTCTTAGGTATCAGGGAGTAGGGAGCAGCCTTGTGTGTGTGTTGGGAGTGCAAGAGGCAGATGACAATGTAACCATGTTGGCCACATACATTCAGAAAAATTGAAACAAAGGGTCAAATGTCAGTAATACAAGGCAGGAGACTGGGAGTTGAAGTGAAATATGTTTCAGGACACCATACACTTGCTATAATCAAATCCTGGACCTTTTTGCTACCAACAAATATTATGAAATTATTCTCTTTGAGCTATAGAGAGCTAGGCACAGACACAATAAATATAAGCAAGCCATTTTTCCCTTTGGTTGGATGTAATGTTACATGATGTGATATACTCTTCCTTTACAGCTAGAGTAATCTGGAACATTTTGGGGGGGAAAAGCTCAAGTAATTTTAATTGCCACAGAATGGGCATGAAGACCATGATTTGTCATTTCATATAAATAGTAGTCTCCTTATTTCAGTAATGAATTGCCCTATAAATCCTACAGACTTGTCTGTGAATACTAGTGCTTCCTTGCCTTCCCAACCTGATAAATATTAACCAACCAGTGCCTGGAAAAATCATAAAACAAAAACTGTTAAACTAACACAGAGGTCGGCAACCTTTCAGAAGTGGTGTGCTGAGTCTTCATTTATTCACTCTAATTTAAGGTTTTGCGTGCCAGTAATACATTTTAACGTTTTTAGAAGGTCTCTGTCTATAAGTCTATAATATATAACTAAACTATTGTTGTATGTAAAATAAATAAGGTTTTTAAAATGTTTAAGAAGCTTCGTTTAAAATTAAATTAAAATGCAGAGCCCCCCTGGACCAGTGGCCAAGACCCAGGCAGTGTGAGTGCCACTGCAAATCAGCTCGCGTGCCGCCTTTGGCACGCGTGCCATAGGTTGCCTACCCCTGAACTAACAAAATACACTGTGCAGGTTTTTTGTAGCCTCTCTTTCCTCTTTACTTTGTTTATAAACTGTCAGTTTAGGTTGTCAGGTCTTCAAAGACAGGATCTTTCCATTCCTGGTACTGTGTTCTGTTCTGCACAGGTTCTTATACCACACTTATCACTTTAGTGTCTGAGCTGTATACAAGTCATAACAATATTTAATTCCACAGGATTATAATTTGTATTATATTAGCACCCAAATATCCCAGTCAAGATCAGGGTCCCATTGTCCTGAGTGCCCTACGAACATAAAATAAAAGGTAATCCCTGTGTTACAGTAGAAACAAGGACAAGATGCAAAAAGTGGGTGTAGAACTCAGTAGGGGGGTGGGTGACAGTGATAGGAACACACATTTGCATATATTAGCTAAGTGTAAATGTCAAAGTTTTGTTTTCTAATAAATGAAAAAGAAGTGTAAATTGATCCCTAATAAGCCATTTGCTTAGACTTATTAAGGAGTTTACCATAGGCATCACAGAAGTAGCTCTTAAAAAGGGGTTTGAACGAGGGCGGGGTGTTGGCTGTGCAAACTGATTTGGAGGGTGCATTATGTGTATGAGGGACAGTATGGCAAAAGGCACAAAGGTTCTTGATAGAAATGTGCAACTAAGGCTGCCATCATTGGCATAGTGAAGGACGAGGGTTACAACACACTCGAGTCAATGTTTATCTGGATGCCACAAGACTCTGCCTCATGGTATTGTCACTATATGGTCTGTATTGCTTGTATCTGGATACTTAGAATCACTCTCTGACACTTTAGTTCAGTTAAAAAAAAATCCACTTTTAAATTTGGACAGCATTTATACTGAACATAATGTTATACCTTCCACAGTTAATATTCAGTATGCTTTTGGAATTTTAATGTTTGGTTTTTTAAAAAAAAAAAGCTCAGTCTCAGTGTTTTATGCGTGCAAGTGGCAGCCTTGGGCAATCTCCATCTGTCAGATAATTATTCTACTTTAGCTACTCATTTCTCCAGATTTTTAAAAGCTTTGCTTCACATCATCCTAAAATTATCTGTATGCTTGCAACGTGGAATTTAAATCTATTCTTACATGTTCTATAGGCCCTGCTTTCTTCAAACCATGAGGGCTGAGTTCCCTCTTGACCCACCTCTCTTAAGGTGGACTTTCCGCTTGCTGCAGTGTCGGCTACCCAAGAGCTAGTTGTTCTGTTGAGGAAAAGTTTGTGCATTTCCCCTGCTTCTCTGCAGACAAGAGGTCATGAGGAGGGATCCCCCAAATATCATGTCTCTAAAATTAACCCATTTCTTATTAATTATTCTATCTTGTTAGATTTATTTTGTTCTAAACCCCCTTTTCTAAAAGATATTCCATAGGTTATGTAGCTTGGATTTAAGGTGAAATATTACTCAAGTATACCACATTTCAGGAAATTGGAAGTCTTTGCCTTTTATTACAGAAACAAAGAACTCAAAGTAGAGCTAGTTGAAAATTTTTCCATTGACTTGTTTTTGATGGAAAATCTGTAGTTTTGACCAAACACATTTTTCATGAGAAGTGTCTGCTTTCTGTGGAAAATTTTGATTTGTTGCCTCCATGAGAGTTGTTGTTCAGGTGCCTCACATCTCCATTCTCTTCTATGGGTTGGGTTCTCCAACCAGACTGCATCAACCACAGTGCACGATGGTCAGGGACTGCGAAAATTCACCATGGTGGCTCAGCAAGAAGGGAAACCGTGGTGTGCCTTGGGAGATGTAGTCAAAACATGAAGCCCAGGAAAATGGAAATATGAGGCACCTGACCTACAAATCCCATGATGTACTACAATGGCATTTCAAAATGGAATTTTTTTTTGTTTTAAACGCACAATTTTCTGCCAAAAAAAATTTTCCATGGAAAATTTCAATGAACATGTATTTTTTGGTTTTGTCAAAATTTACTCAGGTAGGAGAATACCCTACTTTCTGACAAGGTGTAAATCAAAGTATCTAAATCATTCAACTTCTATTCAGCTTAAACTGGCCATTAAAATAAAGTGTATATTAAACAGCAGAAAAACCCACCAGAGGAACCATTTCTTCCTACTGAACAGAGATGCTAGACTTCCTATGAAAAATTCCACTCAGCAGCTATTTAGTCTTCTGTACGCATTCTTAATTGTCTAACCTTTTAAATGAGGAAATGACATCTTGTAGTATTAAGCCTACATTCATTACAAACACATCAAATTTAGTAGCAGCTTCAACATGCCAAACTAAGATAGTTTTGTTTGAAAATGAACTCTTGTTAAGGGAATGGTCTGCATTTACTTCTACATTCCATTGATCTCTTTGGGGGTGCGAATATAATAAGGAGCATTTTTTTCAGTCTCTTGCCTTTGGCCTTATATATGTGTGTAACCATAAGGTGGAGTGTAAAATGCTGTGAATTTTTTTTTTTTTTAAATCAAGTCTGGATCTGTTTGTTTTCTTTTTTTATTAGGTTCATAGACAAATATCACTGTTAAATAACTTTGTGGTAGGCAGCATATATGAAGCCATCTTGAAGTCAATTAAAGCAACACAGGTCATAATAGCATAGGGTAATATGTGAAGATAAAAGTTCAAAATAAAGATAATCATTAAACAAATATCACAGATCACTGCAGAACTTATATCCTCTCAAATCACCTGGTACAAGGAAGCAGGAATATTCACATTTGGGAACTGCTGTACAGCTAAAATGTTAAGTGTCCGAAAAGAAACCTTTGTTTTGAACTTCAAGCTGTTCTAAATCTTTCAACAGACAAAGACTTAACTGCTGCTAGAAGTAGCTAAGACAGGTTTAAATGTCATCTTTGAAGTTAATGGGAAGGAGCATTGAAGGGAGGAGAAAGCAGCAAGATTTTATTTGAATAAAAACCTTCCCCATCTTTCTCACCACCTTATCTCATTTTCACAATATTCACCACTGCTACATTTTAAAATATTTAAGTTCAATATTTAAATATGTTGGTATAAATGTTTAATATGATAGACTGTGATTCTTGTTCTTACCTCCAATTCTTTAGTTTAATTGCTTGGACCCCAGTCTTTCAAAGCCTTAGGCCTTTTCTACATTACAAAATTAAAGTGACTTAAGTTATGTCAACATACAGCCGCCACTGTAATTAAACTACTGTTGCATGTCCACACTACACTCCTTGTGTCGCCAATGTGCATCCACAGTAGCAGCACTTGCATGGACACAGAGAGCAATGCACTGTGGGTAGCTATCCCACTGTGCAACTCACCACCATCTAGTGCCAGGAGTTTTGGGAAGGGGTTGCAATGTCTCATGAGTGCAAACGAGTTGCACGGGGTGGCTGGGAACTTGGGTTCAGCATTCCATGATGCAGTTTTCTCCATTCCATGGGCATCCTATTACATTTCATGCCACTTTTCCAAAGCCTTGCTAGTTTGCGCATCCGCCATCTTTGTGAGACCCGTGGATCCTGCACTGCTCTTCAGTATTGCACTGAGCGATATGAACACAACATGCCCTTGCCTTCTGGTATGCCTTCCGCAGTTCCTTGATTTTCATGCAGCACTGCTGCATGTCCCTGTCTTAGCCCTTCTCCACCATGCCCCAAGCCATTGGGCCATAGATGTTGAAGTTCCTACAGCTGTATCAGAGCTGTACTTGCACAGCCTCCTCTCCCCACAGACTCAGGAGATCCACCACCTCTGATGTACTCCAGGCAGGAGCACTTTTGCTGCATGGAGCCTGCATGGTCAGCTGCTACGTTAGCTCTCCACCCCAAGCAAATATGAAATGGAATTTCAAAAAATTCCTGGGGTTTTAAAAGGGGAGAGGTGTGTTCCGGTGTACCTGGCTGCCAGACAGCAGAGTTTTTTTTAAAAGGTGACCAGAGCAGCCACAACGGGGCACTGTAGGACACTACCTGGAGTCCACTAAAGTCAACGTTAGCAACGCAGTGTCTATACTGACACTGCATCACCCTAAGTACATCAGCCTAAGTGCTGTGCCTCTTGCCAAGGTAGATTTATTAGGCCAGTGTAGTGGGCGAGTTAAAGCAGTAGGAGGAACGATGTAGTGTAGTCACCTACACAATTAGGTCGGCATAACCTCCCTACATTGACCAAGGCCTGTAGTGTAGACCAGGCCTTACACATGCATTTAACTATCTGCTGAGAATAGTTACAATGTCGTCCTTACCCCCCAAAATCTTATAAAATGAATATTAATCAAGGAACAGGGAAGTTACATAGTATAAAACCTATTTGCTACTTTTTGTTTCTTACCTTACCTTACCTATTTGCATCTTTTACTTGCCTATTTTCTGTCTTAAGTGTTTTAACCTTTGCCGGTCTTTGTTTGTTTTTAGTGTGTTCATGTATACATCCTTCAGTGAACAAAGATGTAACATATATATGCCTCATTCACACCCTTGAGTTGAATTTGAACAGTGTCTCATCTATGTGAGAGGTGGCTTTTTAAAACATGAATCTGAGGTTCAACATGGATGAACATAGGACAAGGCTGGAAATGTGAGAAATCATTTGCTTTTAGCCTACCTATTGAAATTAATAGGTGGTGATTACTTCTAGAATCCACAAAACGGGGTCAAGTGAATACCATCACTGCGGTCTTTCTAATCAAAATGTACCAAGGTGATTTCAGCGACTCTGTATATTAATTGTTTGCCCACAGAATTAGCCTGTATGTACCTCGAGTGGTGTCCAACCCTCACAGCCTGAAAGCTGGATTTAGCCCATATTATCATAGCCCTCTCTATGTGGGTATTAATTAGAAGATGGTAATAGTGATCAGATCTACTTCTGTTACCAGGGAGGAGACATGTTTCACATTTAAGTTTGTTAGGGCCTCAAACAACAGATCTAGTTTGAATGAAAGTGTGCAGTTGTATGGAATATAAAGAAAGTTCTAATTTATAAAGCTTTACAATATTGATTTTCTCTGTTCTGCTTTCATGTTAATTTCACAAAGCTAGTTATGTTCTAATTTTTATCTGTGCATTTTAATATATTTTATACCTTCCTGCTATGCATAATTCATATAAACAAGTGAAGCAAACAGCTGTATTTACATACTGATATGATACTATCTGAACTAATATTAGACACATATTTTACAAAGCTTATCTGGATGCTTTTTAGACATTTTAAAATTTTTAGACATTTTAATCTTGATTTTATTTGTTCTCCCCTCACCATTTTGCAATATGAGGATATTTCTCAGGCTACCTAATTAGCCTTCAGTTGTATTTTCAAATTTTGGTTCAGTCTGTTTGGTTATAGAATACTACAAGGTGCCAATTAAAAACAGCTTGTATTTAATATAATGAGGAGACTGACACTGGTCCTGGCTGCATGCTCCAGAGGCTTGCAAAATACATAATAAAGGCACAGACTAATTTAAATAAAGAAAATGCTTGTCCCTTTTTTCCTTGAAGTCCTGAGGGACATATGGGCTACTCTGAGTTATTGAAGCTGAGTTGCAGCTGATGCTTATGGTCATATTCTTTTGCACTAGTATGTTTTGCACTAGTAAGTTAGCCTTTGTAAATTATAAAAATTATAAAAACTCCCTGAAGTATCAGCTCATTTTTTCCATACCATTCTAAAAAGTTGTGGGATAACTAATACTCATCTCTCATCAATTTAGTCCTATTCAGACGAGGAATATTTTTGTGAATATGCCATAAATAACATCTTAAATTTCCAAATGTTTTTCCTATTTTAGTTTTCCTGATTACCACTTAGTTTTACAAATTCATGCATTTCCTTTTTTGTGTTAGCTAATAAATATTTTTACTTTTAAAATATTTTCTTATTACAAACTGGTGCTTTTTAAATGTACATTCAAGACAGATCCACAGAAGGGAAGACACTCATAAATACTTTGTACTCCTGATCTTTATTTTAGGAGTACAGAACATTCTTTGATGTCTTTTAAAGTTTAAAGAATATGTATACTTATAAAACCTCAGTTGACCTCCTTGCATATGCTCATGTGTCTGAAAAAAGTGTAAAACTGGGGGAGAGAGTTGATTTTGTCACAGGGGAAAATTTAGACAGACAGAGAAGACATTCACAAATATTTTGTATTCCTCATCTTTGTTTTGTTCCAAACATTTCATCATTCAATTTTCTGATAAAGCTAGACCCACAAAACATATAAGTAGAAATAAAAGTACTAAATTATAAATATATTTAAAGATAAAATAGTTCATGACAGTCAGTCATAACTTGAGGAGTACCATTCAGTTTGCTTTGATACCACCAAATGCACTTAAATTGTTTTGGAAGAACAGAAGCCCAACTTCCCATGGCTGACTGAATTCTTAAATTCTAGAGAATCAGCATACCATATCAAGAAATAAATGAATCTGCTCTGGATTGCTTGTATTTCTGCTGTTGCAATATCATCTATATGATATGCATATAACTAAAATGTTCCAAATTGTGTTTAAACTTGTGGAGATTTACCGAAGAATCCATCTTTTTCAGTTTAACTGGCAGTATGTTTACCTTAAATCCTCAAGGACATTAGAAACAGCCCTGGATTTTGTGGTAAGAGAGAATCAGGCTCACGCCTTTGCATGATGAATTATTTGAGTCCAGTGACAGGAATCCGATTCTCCGTAGGGAAGAAAGGATGATCCTAGTTGTCATTTTCCTTGAGATATTGACCCCGTTAGATATAAACAACCTAATAAGGACAGGATTGCAATGGAAATCTACCAAATGATATTCTTCTCAAATTGTTTTAAGGAATTTGTAAAATTCTATACGTGCATTCTTATGCTACATTACTCAAGTTTTGATTACCAATATAAGCATTGGGACTGATTCAGGGGTAGTTACAAATATAGTTGTTGTGACAAATAGGGCAACTTCTTACCATATCTATGGGAGACCATATTGTATGAATGGTTATGTATCATTGTGGGTCAGGGATTGTATACGCTCCAAGTGGGGAAGGTTGCCACATCTTCTCCAGGAAGTGAAAACAGTAGGGGATGATTAAGGCAAATCACTCAGAGAGTGACACTTCCAGAGAGGTACCACTTCTAGAGGAAGCTTGCATATTCTGGTTCATTCTGGATTTTCCAGAGACCAACAGACAAAGAAAGGACTTTTGGATAAATAGCTGAGCTTAAACTCACTCTAGTCCTTTGTTCTGGATCCTGATCTAAAGATTGATATGAACTTGTAACCACTGGGTAAACCCAGTTGTGGGCTCTGAAGGACTGACACCTGCCAGAGCCCTATATTGAAGTTCGGGGTGACCTCTGGTAAGCTGCTTAGCATATGTGGTTCTTTTATTGTTTTTATATGCTTTCACGGTCTCATAGACTCCAAAGCCAGAAGGAACCATTGTAATCATCTAGTCTGATCATCTGTATAACACAAGACATAAGACTTCCCCAAAATAATTCCTAGAGTGTATCTTTTAGAAAAACATCCAATCTTGATTTTAAAATTGTCAGTGACAGAGACTCCACCAGGAATTTTGGTAAGTTGTTCCAATGGTTAATTACCCTTACCGTCAAAAATGTATGCCTTCTTTCCTTTCTGAATTTGTCTAGCTTCAATTTCTGGCCATTGGATCGTGTTATAGCTTTCTGTGCTAGATTGAAGAGCCCATTATTAAATATTTGTTCACCATGCAGATACTTACAGACAGTAATCAAGTCACCCTTAACCTTCTCTTAGTTAAGCTAAATAGATTGAGCTCTTTGAGTTTATCACTATAAGGCATATTTTCTAAATCATTCTTGTGGCTCTTCTCTGAACCCTCTCCAATTTAACAACATTCTTCTTGAATTGTGGGCACTGGAAATGGATGCAGCATTCCAGCTGCATGTGCACCAGAGCCAAATACAGGGTAAAATAACTTCTCTACTCCTCTTTGAGATTCCCTTGTGTACGCATCCCAGGATCGCATTTGCTCTTTTGGTCACAGCGTCACAGTGGGAGCTCATGTTCAGCTGGTTATCCACCATGACTCCCAAATCTTTTTCAGAGTTATAGCTTCCCATGATAGAGTTCTGCCATCCTGTAAATATGGCCTACACTCTTTGGTCTTAGATGTATACATTTACACATATTAAACAACATATTGTTTGCTTGCATCCAGCTTACCAAACGATCCAGATTGCTCTGAATCAGTGATCTGTCCTCTTCGTTATTTACCAATCCCCCATTTTTTGTGTCATTTGCAAACTTTATCAGTGATGACCTTATGTTTTCTTTCAGGTAATGAATAAAACTGTTAAATAGCATAGGGCCAAGAACTGATGCCTACAGGACCTCATTAGAAACACACCCACTTGACAATGATTCTTGGATTACAGTTACATTTTGAGACCTATCAGTTAGTCAGTTTTTAATTCATATAAAATTAGCCCGGCACACATTATATCTTCCTAGTTTTTTAAATCAAAATGTCATGTGATACCAAGTCAATTGCCTGACAGAATTTTAAGTATATTATGTCAACACTATTACCTTTTATCAACCAAAATTGTAATCTCATCCAAAAAAAGATATCAAGTTAGTTTGACAGGATCTATTTTCCATAAACCCATATTGATTTGCATTAATAAGATTACTCTCCTTTAGTTCTTTATTAATTGAGTCCCATATCAGCTGCTCCATTATCTTGCCTGGCATTGGTGTAAGGCTGACAGGCCTATAATTATCCAGGTCATCCCGTTTACCCTTTTTAAAAATTAGCACAACATTAGCGTTCTTCCAGTCTTCTAGAACTTCCTCGGTGCTCCAGGACTTACTGAAAATCAACATTAATGGTCCAGCTTTCTCTGTAATGTTTTTACTTCAACAATAAATGTGTTTGCTTAGAAGGAGCGGGTAACTTGTAATTGCTGGCAACACCTAGCCCTCAGAGAG
Organism: Terrapene triunguis; assembly: GCF_002925995.2. Classification (NCBI taxonomy): domain Eukaryota; kingdom Metazoa; phylum Chordata; order Testudines; family Emydidae; genus Terrapene; species Terrapene triunguis. The sequence goes on from NW_020664393.1 coordinate 20,053,112, forward strand.
AGAAAAGCAAAGGGACTGTTTTTTTAGGTAGACTGTCTTGCTGGGGATATCATAGTGTAGATGAGGGAGCTGTGCAGTCTTAAAATCACTGGTCAGAAGGGAGTGAGATGTGGGTTTCTGCTCAGAAGAAGCAATGGCTGGGAGCCAGAAACCTTAAGTGGATTCCCTCGAGGGACCACAGAGTGGGAAATACAGGTGCAGTTACTCTGAAACTGTGACAATAGTATGGTGCCCTAATTTTAACATGCATTTTTAACATTGTACTTTTCAATACCACAAAATAAAATTTAATGTGAAAAATACCCTACTTAATTTTGAAATGTTTATCTTTCTTTCCTCAGAGTATACCTAATATACTAAATACCTTCACTGTAGAAACAAAGCATTCTGTTTTTTACAAGAATTTCCACTTGTGGTGATTAATTAAAAAAATTGTATAGTGCATTATTTCAGTTTTGTAAAATTGTCAGCATTTTCAGGGACTGGGGTCTTGCCAGGCAGGTGCAAGTTTTAGCTATCAATGACTTTTCTTAAAGATCAGTTACATTAAGGATTTAGGATTAAGGCTGCATATCTGTCGCGAAGGTCACAAAAGTCACAGATTCTGTGACTTTCTGCGACCTCCATGAATTCTGCAATGGTCAGTGTGGCTGACGCCAGGGCAGGTGGCCCTGCAGTCAACTGTACCAGTCACTGCTGGAGCACCAGCCGCTAGGGCGACCCTGCAAGTCAGCTGCACTGGCCACTGCTCAGTGGCCCCCAGCAGCTGGCCCTGGGGACCGCCCAAGCAGAGGTCCGGGTGCAGCTGGAGCAGCAGCCTTGGGAACAGCCGCACCAGCCTCTGCTTGGCGGCCCCTGCTTCCCCAGGGACCGCCTGAGCAGCGGCCAGTGGGGCTGGCCCCAGGGGCTCCCCAGAGCAGCGGCCCCATGGGGGCCCCTCAAAGTCACCCCAGCTAAGATTTAGTCAGGGGTATTTATATTAAAGGTCATGGACAGGTCACAGACCATGAATTTTTGCTTGTGACCTGTCCATGACTTTAACTAAAAATACCCGTGACTAAATCAGAGCCTTACTTAGGATCGCTCTTTTTTTGATACGGGGTGGGGGATTCACATAACTTAGGCTTTGATTCTTCTTTAAGTAGATGCAGCTGGGTATTCCACTTAGGTGTGTGTGTTCCCAGTGCACTGGAGCCAGAGAATTTTGCCTAGCAGCACCTGTAGAGGGGTGGTGCTCACACCTTGTGGCCATAGCACCTCCCCTGACTAAATGAGGCTTTGCCTCCCTTACCTCTCCCCCTCCCCACCCAGTTCCTTCTTACCATCCATGCTGGGAGTCAGAGCTCTGTGTGGTTTTTAACTTCACAATATCTCACTATTTTTTGTCTCTTTTTCTTTCTGCATATAGTTAGTAGTACCCTTAGGGTACGTCCACACTACCCGCTGGATCGGCGGGTAGTGATCGATCTATCGGGGATCGATTTATCGTGTCTCCTCTAGACGCGATAAATTGATCCCCGAACGCGCTCCCCGTCGACTCTGGAACTCCACCAGGGCGAGAGGCGGAAGCGGAGTCGATGGGGGAGCCGCGGCCATTGATCCCGCACCGTGAGGACAGGAGGTAAGTCGATCTAAGATGCGTCGACTTCAGCTACGCTATTCTCGTAGCTGAAGTTGCGTATCTTAGATCGATCCCCCTCCCCTAGTGTAGACCAGGCCTTAGTGTTAGTTAGATTTAGTGTTAGTTGCATTTACTTAAGTATTCCCCTGTGATTCCCTCACCGGGCTTTAAACGTTGTCTGTCATGTGGGGGAACAAGGCCCACATCAAGGAGCGATGTGTGATTTGTCAACTCCGGTTCCGGCCCTGGGGCATCCATTGAGTCTGGTACGGATGAGAGCGATGCCAGCTCTGGCTGTTTCCATGCTGGTAGCATACCAAGTGGCTACGGACCTCTTCTGCCTTTCTGTCCTGACCTCTCCCTTGGTACAGGACATTGCCAGTTCTACGTTGTTTATGGCCCCATTGGCTGGACGAGCCGCTTAGGGCCTGTCAGCACCACACCCAGATGTTCCCCTTCCACAATCTGTGGAAGCAGGTCCGGTACCAGCTCAGTGCAAGGGACTCCTTGGCACTTTGAAACTCTTTGGCACTGTTGCATTTGGCACTGCCAATGTTACTGTGGCAGCTCTTACCATCCTCTACTTCGGCAGTGTCGACGCCACTCCCAGAACAGGCAACAATGGAGGTGTTTGGTTCCAGCAGTATGGTTTCCACCATCAATGCCAGTCCCTCCTTCATTTTTGGCAACGGATAAATCAGACCGATTACTCACCCCTCAGTACTGGCTCCACCTTTATTCATGGAAACCTGAGGATCCTCAGTGTCAAGGTCAGTGATTTCCACCTCCCGATCTCCTCGCTCAACCCACATTGGTGACCATTTATGGAGCACCATGGACACCAGGATTGGCACTTGTCTCCCAATGGAGATGGGGGGGCCCTGGCCCAGGGGCTTATTGACCACCAATGCCCCATCCATATGCCCAGTGGCCTCCTTGAAATCCATTGGGCTCTCCTTGGTCACAGAGGTCACACTTCTCAGCTCACTGGCAGATTGGTGGTGGAGACCCCAGATCAATCTGAGATTCGGGTATCAGTGAGCCTTCCCCATGCAGAGCCTATGGAGCTGTCCCTTCCAGATCCACCAGTCCAGGAGCGAGTGCAAGCCTTAGCTCAGATAACTGCCTCTTTTTCGTCCCTGGGCAATTCAACAGTGCCTGGCTCTTCCTCTCCTTCAATACCCGAGGATTTCAAGGCCTATCAGAACCTTGTGTGGTGCATGGCTGCTTCCCTGGGCATTCAGGCAGGGTTTCTGCAGGAGAACACCCACAAGTTAGTGGAGACCCTGCAGCCCTCTGCTCCTGGGAGAGTAGCCCTTCCTATTGATGATACACTCCTAGAGCCTGCAAAGTGTGTCATGCTGTTCTCAGATTTAAAATAAAATAAAATAAAATAAACCTGTTTACTCTTACAAGTTGGAAAACAGAATATTTTGTTTTAGAATGTAATTCCCCTTTGTTTTCACATATGGACACTCAAACCTTCTTTCATCAGCCTTTTTATTATTAAAAAATAACCCCTACATATTTCCATTTTAAAATCAGATTTTCCTGTTTCCTGTATGTTCTTAGTTCCGGAAGATGCACATCTTCATGCCTGTCTTATTCAATCACACTTGTCCTCTCCCTTCTTGTTCTCCTTCCCCACATACCATGCTTAAGGATTCTCTTTTCATAGCAGTGTTGTTTTTGCCAGATGCCTTATTGGTCTTGCATCTGTACTCTATTTGCTGTATAATTTAATGATGCAATGTTTTCCACCAGTGGCTCATTGCCAGAAAAAGTGATAAGACATTTAACCAATAAAGAAATAAACCATGATGTGGTGCTATGCTTCAGAATTTTATTAAAGCTAGGATTCTCATTGTACACTGATCCAGACAGCCTGCTCAGTGCAGTACATATATCTGGAGGTTTTTGTTTTCTTAAATTTGTGATGCTACAGAACACACAAGTTTTTTTTTTTTCCCAGCGGCAGCTCTAGTGCTCATGAAAGGTTAAAGGTATTCTGTGTGTATGCTTATTGTTGGATTTCCTGCCGTCTGTGGAAGCTGGCAATAGGAAGTTTGTTGTAACTTTGTAACCATTCTAATGAAATGTGCTAGTTCATGTTCCCCAAAGGTTGTAAAAAGCTTGTTATATATAAAGCTTATCAAATAAGGTATTTTCCCCAAGCAATTGTGTGATAGCTGTTGTTTAAAAGATCCTCAAATTGAATGTGTATGAATTATATTTAGGTTATATTATGATGTTAAAAATTAACTGAGGTGCCGTCCTTTAATGCCTGATGAGAAAAAAGCTTTCCTTATAAGTATGAAAATATCAAAAGAGACGTTAAAATATTGAGTAGTTTTTGTGTAATTATAAGGGAGGAAGTGTCATCTATTGGGTACAGCAGAGGGCTTGAAATTGGGATCTGGGTCCATTATTGATTTCTCCTGCCCACTGACTTACTATGTGACTTTGAGTGAGTCTCTTCTTCACTTTGCACCTCATTTTGTGCATCTTCAAATACTGATGACTAATATTTAACTACTTTATGTAACTAAATGGGATGAATTGTAAATGAATCTGTTGGATTGACTGGCAAGGGACTCAGTCTACCTTAATCTCAGTCCTTCAAGGGGAGTGGTTTGAGGGCCCAGGGAATTACAAGAGGGGATACATGAATACTGTGTTCTCACACAGACTTGAGCATGCATTTCTTAGGCATTTCTTGAATTGAGAAAAGATTCAAAGGTGATGTCAATATAGTTGGATGGTTTTGAGAATGAACTTTCTTAGTTATATTTAATAATTTTCTTTCTCGCTACAATAATTACACCTGTCTTATAAAACAGGCTAAAGGGAATCTATTTTTGTATAATTCAGTTTTCTTTCATTATCTCATATCTTTGCTTTGCAAATAGTGTGTAATGTAAGAGGGTTTTTTTCTGCATTGTATTTCAGGATTTATGATCTCATATTTTTAGGAGGCACACATCACCAAAGTAGGGCACTGCACACCATGTGGCTATGGTTGTATCTTAAGTGGAGCAACCAGGGAAAGTATTTGACACAGACTCCAAATTATAGCAAAATCCCTGTATTGTTCTAAAACAATCTAGGGAGACTTTATTATATGGGTGTCCTTTAGAGCTTAACACTATTGCATAAGGTATGTCTACAGAGCAAAAGCTGTGCTTGGGCTAGCCTACCCAAGCTATTTTGAATCCATCTAGCATGAATAACAGCAGTGAAAGTGAATCATGGGCTTCAGTGCAAGCTAATGAGCCAAGTACATGTCTAGGGTCCATGCTGGGCTTATGCTATTTGCACTGTTTTCTTTCCACTGCTATTTGTTACTTGCATTGTCTGGCTTTAAGCTAGTTCAGGTAGGCTAGTCTGTGCACAGCTTTTGCTGTGTAGACATACCCATTAGATGGAGGTTGTGAGCAAATGTGCCGCTGAGGCATCTGTGAGACGTGTTTGAGAAAATAATGAAGTATTATAAAAGAAGAATATAAATTTCAACTTCAAGACTTGTTCCAGAAAGCCATATAACCACAACCAGAATATCTGTATGAATTCTGGGAGGATTTTTGTATTCTATTTTACTTGAGCCATTCTCTATCTTTTAATTCTAATTATTTGTGTAAAATAGAGTGCCCTTTAAAAACACATTAACTGGAAAAATAAGAAAAATGGTTGAGCTAACAAGTCAACAGAAAATGCAGAAATTCACTGGAATAACTTATGTACCATTCATATAAATTATATGAAATATTTTCTTTATTGATGGTAAAGTAGGGAGCAAAGTCGTAAAAGGCTATAGATTCAAGACTCCAGAAAACCAGGAGCAAGATCACATTAGGTACCAGGATTAGTTATGCTCTTACCATGAAGTTCAGTTACTGAGTGCACAGGCTGAAATTGTGAACAAACAGTATCACTTGCCCCATAACCTCAGCTGTACAGAACGCAACGCCATCCACAGCCTCAGAAACATTATAATCAAAAGGGCTGACAAAGGAGGCACTGTAGTCATCATGAACAGGTTGGATTATGAACAGGAGGTTGCCAAACAACTCTCCAACACCACATTCTACAGGCCACTATCCTCCGATCCCACTGAAGAGTACCAAAAGAAACTACCCCGTCTGCTCAAGAAATTCCCTGCTACATCATGGGAACATATCTACACAGATACACAACTAGAGCCCCGACCAGGGGTATTCTATCTGCTACCCAAGATCCATAAACTTGGAAATCCTGGATGCCCTATCATCTCAGGCACTCTTACAGCAGGATTATCTGGCTATTTGTACTCTCTCCTCAGACCCTACGCTACAAGCATTCCTAGCTATCTTCAAGACACCACCGACTTCCTGAGGAAACTACAATGCACTGGTGATCTTCCTGAAAACACCATCCTGTCCACCATGGATGTAGAAGCTCTTTACACCAATATTCCACATAAGGATGGACTACAAGCTGTCAGGAACAGTATCCCTGATGAGGCCATGGCACACTTGGTGGCTGAGCTTTGTGACTTTGTCCTCACCCACAACCATTTCAGATTTGGGGACAACTTATACCTTCAAGTCAGCAGCACTGCTATTGGTACCCCCATGGCCCCACAGTATGCCAACATTTTTGTGGCTGACTTAGAACAATGCTTCCTCAGCTCTCGTCCCCTAGTGCCCCTCCTCTACTTGCGCTACATTGATGACATCTGCATCATTTGGACCCACGGGAAGGAGGCCCTTGAAGAATTCCACCTGGAATTTTAATAATTTCCACCCCACCATCAACCTCAGCCTGGACCAGTCCACACGAGATCCACTTCCTGGACACTACAGTGCAAATAAGTGATGGTCACATAAACACCACCCTATACCGGAAACCTATTGACCACTATACTTACCTACATGCCTCCAGCTTCCATCCAGGACACATCACACGATCCATTGTCTACAGCCAAGATACAATTGCATTTGCTCCAATCGCTCAGACAGAGACAAACACGTAGAAGAGCTCTATCAAGCATTCTTAAAACTACAATACCCACCTGGGGAAGTGAGGAAACAGATTGACAGAGTGAGACGGGTACCCAGAAATCACCTACTATAGGACAGGCCCAACACCACTGGCCATCATGTATGGCCCCCAGCTAAAACCTCTCCAGCACATCATCAACGATATACAACCTATCCTGGAAAACGATCCCCCACTCTCACAGGCCTTGGGAGGCAGGCCAATCCTCGCTTACAGACAGACCTCCAACCTGAAGCAAATACTCACCAGCAACTACACACCACACCACAGAAACACTAACCCAGGAACCAATCCCTGTAACAAACCCTGTTGCCTTCTCTGTCCCCATATCTACTCTAGCGACACCAGCATAGGACCCAAGCACACCAGCCACACCATCAAAGGCTCATTCACCTGCACATCTTCTAATGTGAAATATGCCATCATGTGCCAGCAGTGCCCCTCTGCCATGTACATTGGCCAAACCGGACAGTCTCTACATAAAAGGATAAATGGACACAAATCAGACATCAGGAAAGATAACATACAAAAGCCAGTAGGAGAACACTTCAATCTCCCTGGACACTCAATAACAGATTTAAAAGTAGCCATTCTTCAACCAAAAAAACTTCTAAAACAGACTTCAAAGAGAAACTGCTTAGCTACAATTCATTTGCAAACTTAACACCATCAATTTGGGCTTTAATAGGGACTGGGAGTGGCTGGCTCACTACAAAAGCCATTTTCCCTTTCTTGGTATTGACACCTCCTCATCAATTGGACTTCAGCATTGGTTCTCCACTTGTAAGGTAACTCTCTTCTCGTCATGTGCCAATATATATTTATGCCTGTTTCTGTAATTTTCACTCCATGCATCTGAAGAAGTGGGGTTTTTTACCCACGAAAGCTTATGCCCAAATAAATCTGTTAGTCTTTAAAGTGCCACTCCTCATTGTTTTTGATAGGTTTTTTAGTAGCATTAGAGATTATCAATTCACCTTGTTTGCTTCTTTAAAAGAATCTCTGTAATAAGAATTATTCTATTGCAGATCTTTTTAACAAAGCACTAAATTTTCCTAGAACACTAGAACAATAGTCTCAAATCCTTGTGATTTTCAGTAATAGCCTTATCAAGAAGTATGAAATGCTTTTAGAAACTGACATTCAAACAGACAGGGCACAAAGATGTATTTTGTAGGTTAGAGCATCAGATCTTGCAGGAGAGCCATACAGATGACCCAGATGGTGAATTAGTTATCCATTAAAGTGATCTCCTACAGTATTCTCTTGCTTTAAGAAGGGGAGAATGTCTTTCGTAACCATAATAGACTTTGCTCAAGCACAATACCAGTAGTAATATCTGTGACTTCTTTATTTAAGGTGACAGTGTTCTCTGTACATTCACAAATGGTAGAAATGCCACACACATCCTAGTGATGGAGAAGCTTATACTTAAATTTATGCATAATAATCACTACACTAGAACTCCCGTTGTCCTTAATTTGGATTTCAATAAGATAGAGTGGATAAGGGTCAAATGACATGCCATATCTGGGTATTTCAGATGAATTTCAGTGTTTAGAATGGATATGATGTCAGGACATGCAGATGTTTTCCTCCATTTAGGGCAGTGCCTCTCAACCTTTCCAGATTACTGTACCTCTTTCAGGAGTCTGATTTGTCTTGCGTACCCCCAAGTTTAACCTTACTTAGAAACCACTTGCTTATAAAATCAGACATAAGAATACAAAAGTATCTCAGTACACTAATACTGAAAAATTGCTTACTTTCTCATTTTTACCATATAATTATAAAATAAATCAGTTTGAATATAAATATGGTACTTACATGTCAGCATATAGTACATAGAGCAGTATAAAACAAATAATTGTATGCCATTTTAGTTTTTATTGACTTCGTCAGTGCTTTTTATGTAGCCTTTTGTAAAACTAGGCAAATATCTAGATGAGTTGATGTGCCCCCTGAAAGACCTCTGTGTACCCCCAGGGGTACTCGTACCTTAGTTGAGAACCACTGAAATAGGGTACTTAATGGAACTGGTACAATTTCTTTTTTTTTCTTTTATGTAACAGGAATATTAAAAAAGGGTGTTAATGATCATTTTTCCTCTTACTACTATAGGGCTTTAAAGTTCTTTCTCGTATTTCATTAATTAGTTCTGTCTTTGTAATATTCAGTTATAGATCGTACTACAGAAGATGTTTGGAGAAGTCGTCTGAACAGCCTACCCTCTTGAGAGTTAAAATTAAGGCCAGTCCTGCAGTTGACTGCCTGTAGGTATAGCTTATGCCTGCTTGTTTTAGGGGGACTGTGAGGCAAACTTGCAACCAGACCAGCGCTGCTCACTAAGCTGCCATGACTCACCGCTCTAACATAGCCTGCAGTGACTCAACACTCAGGCCTGCTGCAGCAACTCAGCTGTGCTGACTCATCCCATAAGCAGAGTCTGCTGTGACTCAGCCCTCAGGCATGCTGTAGCAGCCTGTCCCTGATCAGGGTCTGCATCAAATGACCCCTGGGCACAAGTGTTTCACTGACTCCATCACAGCTGCAAGTTAATCTTTGCACCAGTGCTATTCAGCCAGGAACCCTGCTTCTGCCTTGCAGTGTTAGACTCCATATGCTTCTAGATGGTCCTTGGTCTGGTTCCTGCTCTTGCCCCTGCCTCTCCTGGACCTTGTTCTAGCTTGCTTCAGCTTTGTCTGTGCCCTGTTCTGACCCACTCCAGCCCTGTACCTGCCTCCAGACCCTAGGACTGACTCCAACCTATTCGTTCTGGACTCTGGGACTAGGGAAACTAATTCCTTTTCCTATCCTTCCTTTTATTTCTCAAATGTCAAATATAATTAAATTTTATCTTCATCTAATCTACATCAGTTTAATTTAGCTTGAGTGATTTATGCTTTAATAAAATTACAATTTACTGTCTGATAATAAATTTTCTTAGCCATAGTAACAAAAGATACCAATGAAAGTAGCTTTCAGGTTCAAAGAAAGGAGTAGCTTATTTAATTTTCAAATAGATAAGGTACTCCTCTATCTGAACAATTAAAATTTGATTTTGCTTTATTAATATAGATTAGTGCCATCTGATAGACTTGTTATTAATTCAAGTAAATAGACTTATACCCATAATGTAGATCTAGTGATAATTCTTTGTTTTTATCTAACAGTACTGCACTTTATTTCTATCACACACAGAATTCTCCTCTATAAATGCTGAGTGTAAAAATTTAAAGCAGTATTAGGAGATAAACTTCAAACACGCTAGTCAGAAAAATTAAAATCACAGCAATTGGTAAATTGACCATATTGTTCACACACACATATATACACACACATACATAGAGAGAGATTAAAGAAATTGTATGGTTCCAAAATTAAGCACTCAAAAGTTAGGAAATGAAATTCCATCATATGGAACCATATGGTACCCCATATGTTTCATTGGGGTGTTGGAACCTTTAAATCCCTAGCATAGACCTCTGCTAGTTGAGCCAATAGAGGAACTGGTAGCAGTAGTAGACTATATCTCTTCTCTCCTTTCCTCCCCTCCCCCAAATTTATACATATCCAGATTTTCAGGATTGGGGCCAAAGAGTCTGAAAAGTTCAGTTTTGCAGTCAAGTTGATCACTGTTTATTGTCAGAAAGTTGCTATGTTCAGAGTGCCTGGTTTAAGTGCATGGAACTCAGCTGAAGTAATTGGAATTTACACCCTTTTAAACCAGGGCTGAATTAGGCCTCTGATGTGTAAAATAAAGGGTGTGAGGGGTTTTGTTCTGTAATGTCTTAAATTAATTGGAGTGAACTGTATACTTAAAAAGGTTGATTATGCAAATCATTAATAGTACTGTCGAGGGGTCTTATAATTGGAAAATCAAAATATATTGAACGATCTTATTGACTAATTTTTAGCAGGGTTTTTTTTGGCAAATGTAACATCACAGTACAAAATGGCATGCAAAACAAATAGCTTGCAATACAAATGATGTCTTGAGGATACACTGCAAAAAGAAAGCTGTTTTACGGTTCATGTTGATAACTGATAACTTAATTTCAGTTATACAAATCATCTCAGAAACAGGTAAAAGGAAAAAGCAGGTCATTCTGATGCCAGTTAAATCATTAGTTAGTAGACACAGTCTGGAAATGCCTAATTTTTTAGTCTGATGCAGTCATCATAATTGCTCTTTTTTAACCTGTGCCCTACATAATAAAAATGCATAATTCGGTTCAGTAAATTGAAAGATGTTTTCTCACTGTAATAATAGCAATTTTCATGAACAAATAAATCTTTTTTTGCCTACAGTTTATAGTGAAAAGTTAACAAGTGATGTTTTTGCCCAAGGCCCAGGTTCTTTGACTTTTTAAAGTGTCTGACGCTAAATGGTTTTATTATAAATAAAACCCATAAAACTGTCATTGAAAGAGAGGGAGAGAGACTAGAGGTACTGATGGAAAGATTTTTGTAGAAATAGCTCAGTACTATATTTTTCATTCCTTTATACTGATCAAGTTTTCATTCTAAATTAGCTATATATAGTGCCATTTAAATGTTGAATGCTTTGATCTGTTTTATTTACTTTGTTTTTTGCAACTTTTACCCATACTAAAAGTGTGATCTCTTTATAGACTGATTTATATTGAAAGCAAGTCCTATTTTTGTTTTATCATTTTGTTCCTGAATATAAAATTAAAAGAGGGGATTGGATTTTGTTCCTGAATACTTTTAAATTAGCAATCTTCACCTCTTTTTAGCATGTTTGAGGGTACTACACACATTTTGGCTACAGATGATAATGATCATAGAAATATAGGGCTGAAGGGACTTCAAGAAGTCATCTAGTCTATCCCCTTGCTCTGAGGCACGATCCTGATTCTCTTATGCATTCTGGCCTCTTTACACAGCTCTGGGAATGCAAATGGACCAGAAAGCAATTGGATCTGGCTAGCTGAGAATTCCTTGGGTTTTGGGGAGTTTTGGGGTTGGGTCTTTTGAAGGTGTAGCTTAGTCCTGGGTTTCTGGAGGGTAGGGGATGTGGTAAGTGCACAGTGACTCCAGCAATCCCCATCTGATTTATAGCCCCTTGTAGGGTATCATTGCCAGAATAAGTTAAAGGAGCCCTCCATGGCTGCTGTAATGTATGTTGAAGCTGAAGCATGTCAAGCACAAGTTGAGCAGATCTCAACACAGAAAGAATCTGGGCTAATATCTTTAGTACAGCAAATTAAAAAGGAATATTCTAAGATACTTCCTGACCCAATTTACTACTTGTTCTATGTGAAATTGATATAAAATTTCAAAATGGGTTTTTAGAACTGGAATGAAGCTGAGCTGGAAGGTTTTCTTTTTCTTTTTGTGGCTTTAAGGGTCCACATTTTGAAATTTGAATGCACTTTTGCAGATATCAGAAATGTGAGCGCTCCAAAATAAACATGCAAGTAAAGGTTTATACACTCTTTCAGCATTTGTGTGTCTAGCTTAGATGCATACTAACATATAGATGCACTTTTGTACACAAGAATTTGTAAAAATTTAGTTCAAATCTGGCTGATTCTTATGGGTTACAAGCAATACCTATAATATTTTTACAAGATGCTTGCTCTGAATTCTTCAACAAGACACCCTGGTTTAATGCGGAAGCATGATATGGAAGGAGAATCATTAAGTAAATGTTTGAATAACCAATGTTGTTAATTATTAATTTATATAAAGTATTTCTAATATAAAATACACTATTACATTATTCCTTTAATGTTTAACTGCATACAATTCTGATTGTTTTACCATGCATGTTACGCATCTTTCTGATTTCTAGTTTAATGCAAAATATCATATTGGGATGCCACAAAAATCAGGAAGAGGAGAGCAGGCAGCAGTGTGCAGGGGTGAAAGTGGTCAGACACTCATGAAATTGGGGAGAACTGCCTGATGGAGCAGTAGAGCATTTAGAGAAGCCAAAACTACAGATAACTATACTGATTTTATTACCTGATACGAGGATACAGAAAAAGCCATTGCAACTTTCCACTGAAGATATATAATGGATATTTGGCAGGAAGAATCCTCTTAGGTTACACAAGTGCTTTTTCTTTGTGCCAATGAAATTCCATCCAGATTTGGCTGAAATATGAAGTTACAAAGATGTATAGTGGACCTTGCTATAAGACACTGGGGAGAATGCCTCTGAGAGTACAACATACAGTTGTCTCATTACCAGAAGGATGTCTCATTACCAGAAGGATGTAAGCAAATGTGAAGGGCTTAATAAAAGAGCAGTATAACTGAATGAGCTGAGGGGATAAAGAGCAAACGAATAGGAACTGGAATGTAGAAATTGCCATAATCACACCCGTGATCCATCTAGTTCAGTGACCTGTCTCTGCCAGTGACCAACCCCACATGTTTCAGAGAAAGCTGGAAGAAACCCTATAGTGGGCAGTGTGGATAATTTGCCCCTTATGATTTACCATCCTGCCATTCAGTCCTAAATACTGAAGAGATTGATTTAAACCTTGAAGTATAAAGTTTTGTATCCCTTCCAATATTTTTATTTAAGCACTAACTGTTAATATTTGGATATTCTTGTTATCTGTTTAAGTGTCCAATCCCTCTTTAAATAAATCCCTAACAAGCGTGGTTCTTTTAGACAGTACAACAAACAAGTGATGTCATATTGATTGTTACTATCTTAGCTAAAACCAGGTTTTGGCTGGTTTGGGATTAACCTGTTCCCCTGCCGTGGCTAAAAGAAGATATGACAGTTGGGCCTGTTTCTCAAAGATAACATTGGTATGTCAGGGGTCACTGCTAGTTTAACACATACAACTCTGCTGTATTGTTCAAAGTAGTGAGGACCATTCCTGATAATTAGAGGCTTCTCTTTTCTTATCAGCCACATTTTGAGCTCAGCATGTTTACAACTTATCTTTCCAGTTACATTTTTTTCTAACTTTTATTTTCAAGGCCTTATTACATTTGCTAACAGGACCTGCATTGTACACAAACTGTAAAGTACATATATTTTCTTAACCACATTAAACGAACTATAACCCTTCATATATCTATTGTGTGTAATTTTATGTACTTTTACCGTGTCCCTTCTTAACAAATCCCACTCTTTTCCATCTCTTTCAATGAGTGTCTTTCCAGGGCCCTAATATTTCTTGTCATCCTTCTCTGAACCCCATATAATTCCACAATATCCTTTATTTGATAGGGAGTGACCAGTACTGTACACAGTATTCCAGATAATTACATCCAATTGATTAATATAATTGCGTTATAACTTTCTGTATTGTTCTCCATCCTATTCCTTATACAACCTGACATCTTTTTGTTTTATTACTGCAGCTGCATATTGAGCAGAGATAGCTTCACTCAGCTATCCACCAGTTCCTTATGTTCCTTTCCTGGGTTGATATTTAATTTATAATTTTGTAAACTGTATGAGTAACTTAGACATTTTCCCTCCAATGTGCATTACTTTGCAATTATAACAGAAAACTTCATCTGCCGTCAAGTTGCCCATTCACCTAGCTAGGGTTAAGTCTGGCTGAAGTTCCTCATGATCGTCTCTGGACATGACTAACCTTTAGAGAGACAAAGTGGGTGAAGTAATATCTTTAATATCTTTTATTGGACCAGCTTCTGTTGGTGAGAGAGAGAAGTCTTTGAGCTTACACAGACCTCTTATTTATTGCCTGTAATAATTTATGCTCCTGTTGATTGGCCTCACTAGGGTTAGATTTCCAATTTTTAAAAATGTCTCTTTGGCTTGAATATCCACGTAGCCATATTTGTTTGCTTCTTGCCTTCCTAGTTCCTTTTTTATTCATGGCATGTACTCCTTCTGAGATTTGGTTGCTTTTCTTATGTAACATCCATGCTACTTCTGAGGATTTTACTTTCTTTACTTTTGACTGGAGAGCCTTTTTGACCTCCTTATTTTATTGAAATCTCCTTTTCTAAAGTTTTTAATACCACTGTGTCAGTTTTTGGTATCTTACATCCTTGTAGGATGTTGAACCTACTTATATTGTGATCACTATTACTTAGTGGCTCAACTACTGTTAATTCTTATGTTAACTCCTGACTTAAAACTAAATCAAGAATAGCTTCTTGTTTCATGCATAGCCTTGCCTCTTTTGTGCTTTACAAACATTAATGTGTTGAGTCTCATGACATCTCCCATGATTTAGGTAAGTTTTATCATGAGTGTTTTACAAATGGAGAAATTGTTGCACTTGTCTTATGTCGTACAAGAAATCTCATGGAAGAACTGAGACTAGTCCCTATGTCTTCTGACTCCCAGCCCTGTGTATTAATTAACAAGATCATCCTTACAAAGGGATGAAAATGAGCAAAGGAAAATTGATATTGATTATCAGAAAAATGTCTGAGAGATGTTAGACTGGGTAATCTCCCAAAGGCAAAGGTAGAAGGTTCATTGTTTGAATAATTTATAACTTGAATGGACAAATCACTCAACATACCATAAGGAACAGTTCTCCATTGGTAGAGGTTTGAGCACAATTACTTAATGGGTTCTTGTCCTTTTTACTCTTTATGGTTCAGTTACATGTAAATATGATGTAAATAAAAATTATGGTTTCAGTGCTTTTCTGTGCGGTAAAGGCTTTAGATATTAAAATATTTCCAACACTTGATAAGGTTCTAACATCAGTCTAAATGCAGCATGTAGCATTTTTGAAAACATCTAGGGTGGTTTTAATTTATAAGGTACAAAGATGTTCCTCTTAAAAACCTTTCTCCCCTTAGGGAGGCATCTACATAAAAATTAACAGCCAGAAACTATCTTAATCTAAACCAGTAGTAATTAGACTTTCCTAATTCTGAAATAAACCTTGATTTTATGTAACTATTTTTATTTCATTTCACCTCAAACCCAAATGGGAAAAATATCATTTTTTACAATTTCTGACTTTCCAATTGTCATTTGTATTGTGGTTTCTTATAGTTACACATAGCAGCACAAAGTGTAGTAAACTTATTATTCAATGGAAGTGTGTCCTTTCAGGGATCAGTTACTTTCTCAATCCCTATTATCGGTAGTCACTGACAGATTGTGAGTTAGTATTGAGATTGATGTGGTTGGACGGCAGACTTTAAATATCATGCAAATGGTTCTTCTATGAAGGACAATTAAAACATAACATTGTTTTCCTGAGTTGTGTGTGTTTGAATTAAAACAATATTGTGGTTAATATAACTACAATAATATACATTACAGGAACATTGTGAGCTTGGGGGAAGTCTGAGGGATCTTACCCAGTGACTATTCTTTCGTATGGAATATTTTTGAATAGAGTTAGACTAGTTACTTCCACTGCTGGCTTTGTCTCAGGGCATTCTGCAAGTTCAGTAACCTCTGTATGAAAATGTTTTGCCTAAATTCTCCTTCAGTTGACATTATTTCAAAGATTCTGCCTATGTTTATTCTCACTATCTCTTTTGCATCTTGAAAACATTAATCATATCCTTCCTTAGCCTTCTTTTCTTCAGTTAATACATTCCCAATTTTTCCATCTTTACTGTATAATTTAACTCTCCTTGCCATCTTTTCTATTTATACGGTAGTCTTTTCAATGTGTTCTCAAACTGCAACATTGTCCAGCCTTGTAACTATTAAGAAAATGTACCAGTCTAGTTTACAGACTACCATGAGGATTATACAGGAATAGCTTATTATATTCACCAATCAAAAAAGTGAGACTTTTGTATGACAGCATGAGTAGAATTGTATAATACAAGAATGCAATAGTCAAAAAATATAGTTTGATAAGTACATTATAAAGTGCTACGATGATTTCCTCCATCTTATAAGTGAATCCCCCTGCTTATCCATCTGTTAGTATTCTGTTTACTATCTTAACTGCTGCATACATTGAACGGATAGTTTCTTTGTTCAACCTACTCCTAAGTCCTTCTGCACTGTGCTCTACAAACTATGAGCTTTAAATATATATTATTTCCTCACCTTACATATATTTAAAATACATGAGCTTATTTGTCCACTGATACCCCTTGTGTTTTTCAGCATTTATAGTTGATTCTTTCTTAATCCTTTAAATGTTATAATATCTTGTACAGTATTGGCCTCAATGTAGGTACCATGTTAGATTTGCCTTCACTGCACAATAAGTCAACTGCAGTATATAGAGTAAAATGTTTTGACCCTAATATTAATCTTTGCAATATGCCATTTGTATTGTTTTCTTATAGTCTACCTATATTATTTCTTGAGAGTACATGGTAAGGATAGCTGGAGAAAAGTTTATTAAAATAAAAGTTAATTATAGTGTCACAGTAGTTTTGATCGAGGAGGCACTTTCAGTAAAAGTCTTTTTTCATGGTTAAGATTCTGCAACACAATACACAATTTTACTTACCAGAACACCAACTATAGGTATGTCCAGATATGTCCAATGTTTAAGAGCTTATTAGAAGCCTCCCATCAGGTATGATGGTCTTTCTGCTGGGTCATGGTGCTTTATATGGGTTGTGTTTGTATCCTTGTAAAATAATAATTACAAATATAAAATAGTTTATTTGTATGATGTAATTTAAAGGTTATAAAGTGATGTATTAAAGGTTCCTGTCTTTATCTTGAAGGATGTCATTGAAAAAATCTTCACACATTATTTGGAACTGTTCCTACTGAGTATATGAGTATATTGCTGTTGTTATCAACTCTGTTTTTAAGTGTATCAGCATTTTCATTACAAATACCTTTTATTCAGGATTTGCTTTGTATAAAATGTAGCTTCTGGCTAAAATGTGATGTAAACTTCAGGGAACAGTTTTTAGAACTTTTTTTAAAAAAGTGTTCAACAACATAAAAATATTGCATTCTTTGTGTATTCTTACAACAACAAAAAGTAAAGTCTACGAAGATTTAGACTATAATGAATACTAATCCCTATTTTTAGTTACTTGACATTTAAAATGTGCTTATGGTCAGAAAGTGATTCTTCTAAAATTTCATCAGTGTCTCTCATATTTATTCTCAACTGGTTATATACCAGATTTTGCTCAATTTGGACTCAATACTGCAAACGCTTATGGATGTGCTTAACTTTTTGCTACCATTAGTAGAGATTACTCATGGTAGTAAAATTAAGTATATGCATACGTGTTGACAGAATTAGGGCCTACTTGTTAAAAAATGATGGTGAGCTCAATGTGGTTTCTGAAAATCAATTTCTAATTTCATGATTGTCCGTATATATTTCACTCTGGTGTGCATGTCACTATATGCTTACAATCAGAATCTTTTGGGAAGCAGTGTCCATTGGGGCTGCACTTATGCCCTGTATCAAGGGCATAAAGGGTACAGCAGGCCCAACTGCCCCTCAGTTTCTTCTAACTAGCTGTGGCTGCATAACAGAGCCCCAGCAGTGTCTGCATCTCAATGAACTTTTTTCTAACCGTTAATGTAGATGTTTCTATATAAGTAGTGTTAGTTAAGTTTAGTGTCATTGGGCTTGTCCATTGGCAATTCTTTGATAGTTGAGCTATTTTGTTTTTATTTTTGAAGGGAAGATTTTCCCCAGCACCACGGCATAGTCATGTCCAATTCTAAATCTCCAGGATTTAAGAACTGCCCTTCCTGTGAGGTGACCGACCGTCCCTCTTAATGATGGCCACACTAGATGCCTTTTCTGCCCAGGAAGGGTCGTAACCCTGGGAAGTGCTCTATTTCTAAGTCCTTTTTCAAAAGGACTCATTCAGTGAAAGAGGCCTGCCTTATACTATTACCATCAGCATGGCCCATCCCCAATCCAAATGAGATGCTCCTCCGCCTCCCTTCAGACCACCTCCATTCAAGCCCGGAAGTGCCCAAGTTAACTCCCAATCTCTGACTTGTAAAAAGACTGCTACAATTGTGGACTCAGGTAAAAATGTTATATACAAAGAGAAAAAGGAGTATAGATCTGCTGGGAAGCACAAATCTCCACTGGTAGTCTCCCATCAAAAAGGCGGCTCAAATGACCTCACTATTCCCTAGTCCTATTCTATGAGGACTTTATGACCTGAATTTTGTATCACTAGAGTTTTGAGGGAGCATGATACCACACTTGGCACCATCTTGGGAGTCAAGATGTCTTGCCTTGGATACAGAGTCCACAGTACCAATCTCTACTTCAGCACCAATCCCTCCAACACCAGTCCCTTTGGTCCAGTCCTGATGGCACCACTCACCTCAATGCTGACCACTTTGTTCCTGTTCACTGTGGCACCATTCACCCAGGTACAGCCTATTCCAGACACCAAGGTTTATGACACAGGCTTTCTCTGTACCAAAGACCTGTGTGGTACTGGGAGAGCTTCATGTGACAGAGAAGCCAGAAATATTTGCTGCTCTCCATGGTACTCAATATGCCCACTATAGAGAAGAATACCACCACTGCTGTGATACGGAGAGCCTGTCCAGTAGTGGCTGAGACTTTTGCTGTGGTGTATTCAAGCACTATGTTTAGGGTAGTCCCTCTTTGAACAAGAAATGTTCGTTGTCCTTGTCTGATTCCCAACACAGGGTTGAGGGGTTCCCTGTAAGTTCCACAAAGGCTGCCTCATTTGAGCCTTATGGGTTGGATTGCAGGCTTCCTAAGTACCCCAGTCATATAGGTGTTACAGAGATAGGCATATGTCTCAGTACCCTCCTCGCTGGCCCCCAGGCTCTTTTCCATGCAACATTCACTCATAGCCTTATTGGAAGCCTTAGGTTGTGTCATGTCATCTGAGCCCCACATCAGAACCTACTCCCTTGCACCTTCCCAGGAAGCTAGTGTGTCTCAGTGGAAATCCACCTGCCTTATCAAGCAGAAGAATTTTCTAAAGAGGAGCACTGTCAGATTTATAATCAAACCATGCCAGCTGCCTGCTGTGTCCTCATTGTCCCCAGATGGGGCAGTGGTTCTATCTACACCATCTCATCCCAACAATTACAAAAGCTTTCAAGGTTTGCTCAGACATAAACCTGTCTCTCTAGGAAGCCCGGTGGAGATAGTACAGGAGAGCTCTTCACAGACTTTTGAATATACTCCTTACCTTCTTACCTGGTCATCTGATATTTCCCATCAATGAAGCCTTATTAGAGCCAGTTAAGCTTATCTGGTAGACTCCAGCATCACTGAAACAGACCTCTAAGAAGGCAGATAAGTACCCGGAACCATCCACCATCTTAGAGTACCTATACACTCTTCCAGTATCTGGCTTACTGGTGGCTGCAGTGGCTAATGAAAAAAACAGGTGGTAACCAAGAATGAAACCAAAATATAAAGATCTAAAGCAGCTTAATTTATTTGGAAGAAAGCCATTTGTTGGCTAACCTGTAATTTGGGTTTGCTAATTACCAGGCTTTGTTAGCAAGATATGAGTTTATGAATTATCATAAATTTTTGTTTTGTTGTTAAACTCCCACAGAAGTCCAAGGATGTTTCTGTATTAATGAAGGAAATGAAAAGCAGTTCAGCCTTCTTGCACCTTTTATTCCCTCAGTACAGGCATGAAGACACTTGGAGTAAATGCATATACTTAGGGGATAAGCCCAAAAGATTCCTATCTTGAGTGCTCAGAGCACATGCACACCAAGAGTGGAATATATATATGGAGAACACATCTGGAAAAACTGCAGGTACTGTAAGGTAATTAACCATATTTTGTCCTTTTCTACTTCATATCTATTCATAAAAAAATAAAGACTCATAGACCTGAAGGGACCATCATGATCATCTAGTCTGACCTACTACACATTACAGGCCAGAGAACCTCACCCACCCACTCCTGTAGTAGGCTGATAACGACTGGATGTGTTATTGAGTCTTTAAATATTGATTTAAAAACTTCATTACAGAGAATCCACTATTTGCTCTAGTTCAAACCAACAAGGGACCCAGGCCACACAATGCAGAGGAAGGCACACCAAAAAAAAAACAGAATCTCTGTCAATCTGACTTGGGGGAAAATTCCTTCCAGACTCCAAATATGGTAATCAGTTAGATGCTGAGTGTGTGGGCAAGACCCACCAGCCATACTTCTGTGAAAGAATTCTCTATAGTAACTCAGAGTGCTCCCTATCTATTGTCTCCATCTCTGGGCACTGAAGATATTTGCTAATAGCAGTAACAGATGGGATTTGATAAGTCCCCAGCATCTAGCAAAAATACTTATTAGTCCCTAATAGCATGACTTTGCACTATTAAATTTCAACACATATCTATTACTCCAGTTTTCAAGGTCATCCAAATCTTCTTGTATGATAGTCTCATCCTCTTCTGTATTGACAGTACCTCACAACTTTGTGTCATCTGCAGATTTTATTAGCACATTCCTAATTTTTGTGCCATGGTCATTAATGAAAATATTAAATAAGATTGGTCCCAAGACTGATCCTTGAGGAACTCCACTAGTAACCTCCCTCCAGCCTGAGAGTTCCCCTTTCAGCATGACTCGGTGTAGTCTCCCCTTTAACCAGTTTGTTACCCACCTTTCAATTCTCATATTAATCCCCATCTTCTCCAATTTTACTAATAATTTCCCATGTTGACCTGTATCAAATGCCTTCCTGAAATCCAGGTAGATCAGATCTGCTGCATTTGCTTTGTGTAGAAAATCAATGATCTTCACAAAGAAAGAGATCAGGTTGTTCTGACAGTTTTTACCTTTTGTGAAACCATTTTGTATTTTATTCCCATTACCATTTACCTCTGTCCTTAACTAGTCTCTCTTTCAAAATTTATTCTAAGACCTTCCATACAATTGAGGTCAAACTAACAGAACTGTAGTTTCCCAGATCACTCTTTTCCCTTTCTTAAATATAGATATTGTATTTGCAATTCTCCAATCATAGGGTATGACCCCCGAATTTACAGATTCATTAAAATGACAATTGTATCGATGATGTATAAGGCAAAAGAGAATACATTGTACTGTTTTGAAGTTAAATTAGGTCAGTTTGCAGGTAAACTAAACATTTTCTCAAGGGGAATAGATGTGTGTTCTAGTAAGGTACCATTTTTCAGTCACTTTTCTAACAGCTGTGCTCTTAAGTTTTAACATTTAAATGTGAACGTAGCTCTAAAATTCTCTATTGATTTTTAGCAGCGATTGTGCTGTGGTACTGTTACTAGGATAATTCATACAGTACCATTGATTTTAAGAGGAGATATAGTACAGGAGATAATGTAATAGTGTTCTCCAGCTGGTATCAGGTATAGGTATCAGATGCTACTGAAGGTGATTTGAGGATGGGATTGCATAACCGTGAAATTAGAAAGGAAGCCGTAGAGCAAACTTTTAAAAGGGGTGTATTGGTAGTGGAGAACATGAAGGTGCACTTGTTGATAGCCATGTCTGCCAAAGGATGCAATTGTGATTAGTTTTCAGAGGCAAATGTTAATCATATTACTTAGTGGGTTGATTGGTTGTGATGTTTAGGAGGGGAACAGCCTCTGCTCTTTATGCATGTTGCAGTATATGGTATAAAAATACAGATATTCAAAGGAGTGAAAAGTGCATCATCTTAAAGGGGAGCTGAAAGAAAGGAAATGTAATACTGAGTTTTCTAATAGGCTAGGAAAGTACATGTTGGGAATAATTTAGGGCTCTCTTGTGTCCAGTTCTGAGAGAGATGTCTATGCGAAAGTAAAGAAAAGGAAGGCGAAGGAAGAAAATTCATCTATCTTCCAAATAACTAACTGTTGTGAGTTGGAGTTTAGTGTTTTTTAAGAATAAGTAGCAGCATTGGAATAAGATATTATTTGAACCAAGAAAAAAATAAAGTGTTAAAATACCAAATATATAGGTAAAACACACCAGGAAAGGGGTGGCAATATTACATGCCGTGCAATAAATTCTGATATCGCTGTGACATTCAATTGCCCAGTATATGAGATATTCAAAACCCTGCAAATCTGGTGAATAAGTAGAAAGTTTTCTGCATCTCCAGTTGTTGCTTGCAGGGAAAGGTATGCTCTGCAGGTAGTCACACTTTGTCTTCCTCTCTACAGAATACATATTTTTTCATTACTACCTCTTTTGAATTCCATTAGTATTCACTACATAAATTGGCAGAGAAAGCGAGTCTTCAAAGAGGGATTAATGAGGAGGAAAAGAGATTAAATAGGAGTCATCCCATATTGTCTTTCTCCTCCTCCTCTTCCATCTTGTGGTGTCTTCTCTTCCTCTTCCTTCTACTACATGCTCATATGCTCTGTGGTGTCCTCTCTTCCTCTGTCTCTTTTCTCAGTGCTATCTTCTCTTCCCAGCTCCTTGCACTGCTTTCCAATTTTACTTAAGTAAAAGATGCACAGGATGGGAAGTGAAATAGTGAGAATCAGCTCAGTAGCATCTGGAACACTAATGATTAGTGGTGGCTGAAAACCACTGCAGCCTTTTTTAATTCCCAGCTTCCTGAGTCTCAAAGCAGAAACCCACTTCTACTGAAGAGTATTTCAGTCACTATGATCAATATTGACATGCCAACAATACCTACCCTTCTGTACATATTAATAGCAGAATTCCTCTCCACCAGAGATCCAAGGTTATCACTAGCTACCATTGATGCTTTTATTTAATGTTTGTGATGCCTACATGCCACAATGATAGGCATATTAGAAATGTGTTAATCAGATAACATTAAGTTTGCAGATCAAAGTTGTATATATTTTGGCTTGCATGTGAGACAGCTTGGATAAAAATTAAGACCTATAAAAGAATTGGGTGGTTTTTGTTTTGTTTTTTGTCAATGTAGTGATTCCTCGCTCTCCAGTGGGGAGGGAAGCCACTCTGCCTCGTTGTATTGGGCAGTAACCCTTGGGCTAGGGTCGCACTGGCGGGGCCTCGCCGTAAGTAGTATATAGTTCTGGGTCCATCTAACAGAGACAAACAAGCAATAATACTCTGGTGCTCTTGTCCCCACCTTGGGAGAGGCAGAGCACTGAGTAGTCTTTAGCTCATAGCCCCTCAGCTGGGGCTGGCAGTACTTAACAGTCTGGAGCTCTAGCCCTTTGGGCAGGGCCGAGAAAGGAGGGGTCCAGGTAGGAATGAGTGCCCACACAGTCTAGGGGCACACAGTGTAGAGGTTCCAGTAGGGGGGAGCACCGAGTCTAGCATCCTAGCTTGACAGATGGTATATTCCCACAGGTCTCCTGGCCTATGGTGGGGAGTCGGCCACCCCAGGAGTGGGGTGGCAGGGGTAGGGGGACGTGGGCCTGCCCAACACCACTGCGTCCCAGCCCAGGGCCCCAACAGCAGAGAGTGATCCGCCACTGGGTCAGCAAGGATCCAACCACAACACGCTGACCTAGAAGCTGTCAGCCACATAGCCAGACAGTCGTCGGCTGCCCTGGGCTACTTCCTACCTCCCCGGGGTTTAGTACCTCTATAATCCGCAGATCGTCTGGCTCCTCTGAGTACACAGCGGATGGCAGTCCCAGCAACTCCTCTTCAGGCCCAGTGTTCTCTGGGGGTAGGGTGCTGCAAGGCGCAGGTTCAGCTCCAGGGTGCTGCAGCAGAGTGGAGGCGCCTCGCTCCTGCTCAACTGAGCTGCTGAGCCCTCCCTTTATACTTCCTGTCCCGCCCTGGTAGTGATCCCTCACTCTC
>NW_020664393.1:20077800-20121523 GCF_002925995.2 Terrapene triunguis
ATAGATATTTTCTCTGTTGGGGGGAGGGATAGCTCAGTGGTTTGAGCATTGGCCTGCTAAACCCAGGGTTCTGAGTTCAATCCTTGAGGGAACCACTTAGGGATCTGGGGCAAAATCAGTACTTGGTCCTGCTAGTGAAGGCAGGGGGCTGGACTCGATGACCTTTCAAGGTTCCTTCCAGTTCTAGGAGATAGGATATCTCCATTAATTTATTTTTATTTATTTTTTTATTAAATTTATCTTGTTCTATAATACACATCACAGAGCTTCTTATAAAAAAGCTACTACATTTGGGTACAGATGCTCAAGTGCCATTTTATTACTTATTTAAGGCCCTCTATCCCCAGTTTTAATGATGAGTTGGTGGATACAAGAATCAACCCCACAGTACTTTCAGGATTTTGAAAGAAGGACTGACATTTAAATCTTTCACTGTAAGCTGTGCCTCCGTAAATATGCAGGTTACATTATAGACTATCAGAAATGTTAGTGTTGTAGCCTAGGTTTTTTGCTTTTTGTATCCTGCTATAATACATCTAAAGCAAACCACCAGTTGAAATGATTGCTCTGTTTGGTTGTATTCATCTTTTTTCTGCTCTAACATCTTAAAAGATACTGTATTCAATAATAACTTGTATACTGCTTGCTTGCAATACATGATGTGTCTAGATGTTGCAGTGTGTACTAATATAATAGTGCAGAGGAAGAAAAGCATCGTAACAAGATAACAGAATTAAAACCTTGTACAGTAATTTGTTCAGGACAAATGTAGATGTTTTAACGGTCACTTTATGTTAGCACTGAAATCTATCGAAAAGAAACATACGTAGTATGAAATTAACCCTGTTTCTGATTTGTTTCATGCAATAGAAGCAAAAAACAATAGGCTAACTTACATTTTTCCTTTCTGAAATATTAAATCATTAAGGCAAGATGTTCTCCTATAAAGTGTTTTCCTTGTAATTTGAAAAAACCCAGAGTTTTTATTTCTTTGAACTTAGGCTTTTTTTGCTTTGTGTAGTTGTCTTTCAAGTTAAAACCATGTTCTACTTCTGTCACTTATATATGCATGTATGTAGGTACCTAACTCATTCATCTTATATGCTTGGTGTGTGGCAGGATGTTCTGCACTTAAGAAATGAGTGAGTGTTTTTCAGATTTTTCACCTCATCATGAAAATGTTGCCTTTAGAGACATCACTGAGACTTTTTGTCTCTAGGGCCTGGTCTACACCACAAAGATAGGTCAACATAAGCTGCTTTGCTTCAACCTAGTTGTGCATGTGTCTTCACATAAAGTTGTCTCCCACCTGTAGCCCATAGGGCAAGCTGCCTTTAATTATATTCACTGCCTTGCCTTCATTATATTTTGTCTTTATTATATTAAGTAGTAATGCAAGGAACTTATATGTATTGCTAAATGTATTAATACATTATTGTACATATAGAAGACCTCCTACCGTGTGAGTGTTGCAACCATACTCATCAGGGTTCCCAACTATATAGTAATTTTAATAATACTGGGCCTGATCGATCTTGGGACAAGAACCTATCAACCCTCAAAATAATAACTGGGAATTGTTAAGTAATCAGTATCATTAATAGATACATAATACATAATTATCCATCAGACTACACCCCATTACTCTGGCATAGTAACACCACCTCCCGGAGCAGCATTGACCCACGGTCAATGTATAGAGGTCGATGCAATGCGAATGTAGACGCTGCATTACTTTATATCAACACTAACAGTCCTCCAACAACTGTCCTACAGTGCTGGACACTGACTGCTGTGGTCACAACTGTGAGCTCCACTGCTCGGGGTAACTGTTATGTTCCCTTCTGGTGTTATCTGGACTGTGACCTGCTAGGTCACTCCAATCCTTGACTCTGGGAGCCAGCCTTACCTTGCTCTGCTGTGAGAACCCCCGCCCCTGGGCTGTTCACGCACAGCCTCTGGCATGTAAACTGCTCCTTGGATTGTGGAACCAAATGACACTAGCCAGTATCTCTGGTCCCAGACACAACCCTAGGAACCTCCGACTTGCCGTGTCCAGTTATGCCCACTGGATGCTGCAAGCTTATATGAGTTTGTCAATTTAACAAAGAAATTGTTATGTACCAGGCTTGTTATCCCAAGGGGAGTCTCTGACACGCTTCAAACCAAACGCACTGCTTCAGGTAGAATAAACAAACAAATGTATTAACTACAAAGGATAGATTTTATGTGATTATAAACCAAAGCATAACAAGTCAGATTTGGTCAAATGAAATAAAAGTAAAACACATTCTAAGCTGATATTAGCACCTTCAATGTCCTTACAAACTTAGATGCTTCTCACCACAGGCTGGCTGGTTGCTCTTCGGCCAGACTCTCCCCTTTGATCAGCGCTTCAGTCTTGGTGTGGTGTCTGTAGATGTAGGTGGGAGAGAGAGAGAGCATGGCAAATGTCTCTCCCTTTTATCATGTCCTTTCTTCCCTCTTGGCTTTGTGCCCCACCCCCTCCCTTCAGAGTCAGGTGAGCATTACCTCATTGCAGTTCCAAACTAACCAAAGGAAGGGGAGTGACTCCCTCGAGAATCTAACAGATTCTTTTGTTGCTGCCTAGGCCAGCGCCCTTTGTTCCTGTGAGGCTGGGCTGGGTTTGTCCCATACCTGCCCTGATGAGGTGTGAACTGCCTCTCTGCTCTTGGAGAGTTTTTTCCTGGGCTTGCTTTAAGCCATGACGATACATTTTCAGCCTCATAACTATATACATGAAATTATAACCTATAACATTACTATAACAACCATGCTCAGTGCATCATGAGCCTTCCGAAGACACCCAACATGACAAACTTTGCATTGGATACCACACAATCATTTTATAAAGATGAACATGGGGGGCAGGGTGTTCTACCGGGGTACAGAGCGTCACAGTCACATAGACCAGAAGTCCTCCCTCTCCCCACTTAAAACCCCCACCAATTTTTGAATGCCTTTTTCTGGTTGGCCAGCTTGGTGAGAATACCTCTATCTGCTCTCTATTGTGCACAACTGACTGGCTGACCAGACATGCTACTACCTGTAGTAGATAGTAGATATTGGATCTCTGGACCTGTGGGGAGAAGAGGCTGTGCAGGCACAACTTCAAACCAGTGGTAGAAATGTTGACATGTACAAGCAGATTGCTCAGGGTAAGCAGTAGAAGGGATATGACAGATACCAGCAGCAGTGCCGCGTAAAAGCCAAGGAACTGCAGCAGGCATACCAGAAGGCCAGGGAGATCAACAGTGAGCTGCATGCCATACTCAGCAGAGACTCCACCACCCCGCACACCACTGTGGATACCTCTGCGAAGCCTGAGTCACAGGCCCCTGTCATGAATGACAAGGAGGAGGTGCTGAAGGAAGAAACGGAGGATGAGGATGGGGACAGACATCCATGGGATCCAGCTGTGCAATAAGCCAGGACCTGTTTTTGACTCCACCCCATTCCAGCCAGTCCCACCAGTCAAGCACAGGCAAGCCCAATGAAGGGGAAAGAACCTTGGGTAAGTGTGTAAATAAATTTTTCATTACAGGGATGGCACCCCCAAATTAGCAGGACACAGCTATTTACTTCTCAGTAGTTTACTCATACTAGAAGATGTAGTGGTACAACAAAGAGAGGTAGAGTTGCTCTCTGCTTTTTCATTTCCACTCTAGGGTTAGGTAGGGGGAGGGCATGTGGAGCAGATTTTTTATGTACACAGGTATGTCCCTTGAATCCTGCTGAGAGTTCTCTATGAAAATTTCATGGAACTACACTACATTCCTCTGCCGAAGGTTTCTAGGGATGGCAGCCTTATTTCTCCATCCGTGGTAGGACTCTTTCCCATGCCAGGTGGTGATAACTCTGGCAAACTAGTGGCATATGGGACCAGGTGGCTTTGGGACGCCAGCAGCAGCACTTGTGCTCTCTCTGCGTTTGTTATCCTCAGGAGTTGAGATATCAGCTACCACTACAACCACCACCACCTGTGGAAATTGGTGGCAGTATTCAGTGCCATTGCCCTATACTCAGCTTCATGCAACCAATCAATTCCCCTCCTAATTTCCCTCACCCCTGGTGGGTCATATTATGGCTTGAGCTGAGAGCAGCAGAAGTGTCAATCAGCTTGTCTTGTTTAACACTTAGGGGGCAAGGGAAGGGGCAAGTTCTGAATCTTAAGTTTTGCTTTCTGTTCCTACTGTACTGACAATGGTACCTTTGTGTGTTTTATCTCTAGCTGTGGCTGTTGTGGCCTTGATGGCAACCCCCTCCATACCAGCAGAACTACTGACCCAAATAAGGAAGAGGAAAAAAAGAGGACACGCGAGGACATGCTCTGTAAGATCCTTTAAGCCAGTGCTGCATCAGACCTTGACCAGAAGGCCTGGAGATTGAATGTTGCAGATTGTATGGAGAAGGTCAGAGCAGACAGAAAAAAGATGCAGCAGGAAAAGGAAAGAGAAATGCACCAGGACATAATGGGGCTTCTCCAGCAGCAAACTCAGATGCTGCAAACTCTTGTGGACCTCCAGGCTCAACTCTCATTGCAGTCTGTGGCGAACTGAAGCTTAGTGCCTCCCTACACTCCCCTTATCCCTCCCCCAGCATTCCTCATTGCCTCAGGGCCGGCATAGCTACCCCTACCACTCCACACTGGGGGAAATTATGGACATCCATAGCTTCACCTACGCTGATCTGAAAGCCACGGCTGATGTATGTTGTTGCTACAATGGACATCAATGTTCTGTCCTCTAGGTTACTTATTAAGGTTCCTAAAAAATGTTAAGGTAAAATGTATTTACTTTTAAGTTCTTCAGATGATTTTTGGATCTGTTTTTGTTAGTGAATAAAACACTTTTGTTTTGAAAGTTATTCATCTTTATTAGTTTACAACACATGATGTATAGTGCCTGCTCGCAGTGAAAGTAGTGGTCTTGTACACTCACTACCCATTGGATCAGTGCCAAATGTAGTCATCATAAATGTACAGCAACCCTCCAACATTAACAGCTGCACTGTCATTGATATATGCACAGATGTGCATCAAGAACTACTCAATTCCTAATAGGCCCCAAAACTGCTGCACAGGGTTGAACACAGTACACCTCAGCATATTATTGTGGCTTGCTGTTAAAGTGCTTTCAAAGCCTCCCTAAGCCGTATAACTCCTTGTTGAGTTTGTCTGATAGCCCTTGTATCTGGCTGTTCAAACTCAGCAGACAGCCACTCCACTTCCACTGCAACTTTCCCCCATTTGTTTCACAAATATTATGCAGGACACAACAGGAAGCTATAACAACTGGGATATGTTTCACACTGCTATCCAATCTGGTGAGTAAACAACGTCAGCACCCTTTCAATCCACCAAAAGCACATGCAGCTGTCATTCTGCACTTGTTGAGCCTGTAATTGAATCTTTCCTTGCTGTTGTCAAGGTGAACGGTGTATGGCTTCATTATGCAGGGGAGTAAAGGGTAGACTGGGTCCCCCATGATCACTATTGGCATTTCAACATTGCTAATGGTAATCTGCTGGTCAGAAAGAAGGTCCCTGCTTGTAGCTTTCTGAACAATCTGGTGTTCTTAAAGATACGAGTGTCATGCACCTTCCCTGACCTGCCAACATTGATGTCAGTGAAGCGTCCCGGGTGATTCACCAGCACTTGGATAACCATGGACAAGCATCTTCTGTAAGAGATGTCGGACAGCAACACGTCCCATGCAGGTTTGTGGGAAACTGAAAATAGGTGTGAATATTATGGGATGGAGAACACTGCATTATGGGAAGTTGATCCCTTACTCCCAATACCACTGCATAAGTTGTTTCTGCCTCACCATGCATTGCCAAAACTACCCAAAACACAGTGCGCTGAACGGTGGTGGATTGTACACTGGATACCTATCAATGATGCACTGCATTGTGCATCGACACAAGCACTCCTGGTGAGTATGTGCTGCACTGACGCAAGGAGAAACGTATGCATGCGCATAAATGATATACTAACTGCAGTGGCTATATGCCAGTGTAACTTGAATTAGCAAAAACTTGTGGTGTAGACACGACCTCAGAAGGAGAATCTTGGAGACTAAAGAACCCAAGGGTGTGACCTTTTTCCAGCAAGGGAGAATTAAAAGAAACTTTCCTTTTCCTAACAAATTCTTCTAGAACCCAGGAGCGACTCTTGTAGAATATTAATGTGTATACCATATTAAATTGATTTACTAAGTTTAACTACAGAATGTTTCTGTTTCCTCATAGCTTAGATGCATGTAGTTGACAAAGGAAAAACATAAGGGAATTTAAAAAAAAAAATCAAAAGGAGAAATAAGATCTTTAAGCCAATATAATGGTCATTTAGTTTACATTTAATACAATTGAACAAAATTGGAGATTAAATTTTTGGGACATGACTTAATTATTTTTTTAGTTAGCACTAAAGTTATGTTCCTTTAGCCATATTAATCCACTAAATCAAATGCTTCTAAGATATCTACAGAGGCAGTATACCATTCCCTAGACAAAAGCTTATTATTTACAAGATTAAACAAAGAGGTGATTGTTGATTTTTTTTTTCATCTCATGGCAATTGATTCTGAATTAAGGCAGTATGAGAATATAGATAAAAAGCTGATAAGGAATGAAACACTTTTCAAGCAAAGTAGTTAATATTGACGGAGTGGTAATAACCTTGTAATTCTGTGTCATCAGTCTCAATAAATAAGGCACGCGCATACACCATGTTTTACAGATGTTGGAACAAACTAGTATTAGTAAAATAAAATATGTAGATAGGGCTATTAAACTGCAGTTTATTCCAACAAGCCTTTTACTACACTTGGTTGTATTGGATGTTTCTTTGGAAAGGTCAATCATGAGCTTCTGTAGACGTTCACTAATATCAATTGAAAGAATCATAAAGACTCACACCTGCAATGGTTCTGCATTTCTGGTGTGGAGAAAATAGCAGTGTAACATAGACACAACTACTTCCTATCACTTTATAAAACATATTTTTCCCTTTTCTGTAGCCTTTATTGAAACAGGTTATATGTGTATCTTATTCTGAAATGACAAGTGCTGAAATAGTATCTTTTTGAAATTCCTTTAAAACCTATTTTGCTGCTGTTGTGTAGCTCTTCCAAAACATAGTGATATCCCTTGAACCCTTATCATGGGAAGTATTTCCCTTTTTTGCTTACTACTAATCCTTCAGGCACCACTACTTAACTACTCTTCTGACAAGCCCCCGATGCTTTTATTTTAATTTTAGAAATGGTTAAATATTTACTAAATGTGCCTCTCTCTCCTTGGAACCATTTGACCAGCACACTAGCTTTTTCACGTTGGAGACCTACATTCCAAACTTGATTTTTCACAACTGAATATGACCCAATAGTGTGAGTGGTACAGTACTCCATTGCTTTCAGCTGTCTGCTTTTCTTTGAGGGCATCTGTATACTTGTATTTCAGGGAATTGCACCACCTGGCACTCAGAGCTCCAGAACTTCTTAGTAACATTGGCCTCTTGTGGTCCTGTGTAGCATCTGTCCTTGCTTCAGGAATCAAAATTATTTTGTTTTCAGGGGTACACAAACTTTTAGGAACCATTTTACCCTATTTTTAGCTAAACTTTTGATGCTATATGGTGGCTTAGAATTTTAATCAGAATCTCTTGAAATGATTTTGAGCGATGTATGGTATGTTAATTATTTGTTAAGCCATTATATGACAGCAGAGATTCTTTCAGATTTTCTGTTATTGCATTGTGATAAGTCACTTTGGTTCATTTCAGTTGTATCACTTTATATAATGTTACAGTTGCATGTCTGATACTATTTTAAATCTATTAGACTTGCTGCTTTGAATGGTGAATCTGTTTGTCTTTGTTGTTTTAAAGTTGCAATTTTGTTGATTCTATTACTCTAAAGAGCCATACTAGATGGAAATGATGTATGCCCTACCACTCTTGCATGTGGCCAGGCACCAAAGGTATTGTGAAATGACTTTATTGGAGCACTTCTTACAGAAGGAATATAAATTACCAATTCACAAGTTATGTTGCTCTATCTTTAATGTGTGTCCTTTCTCTTTAATTTATCCTGCAAATGGTTAACTTCTATTTTATCTCATTTTCAGTAGCAGTTCTGCAGTATGACCATAAAGATGGTTACAGTGACATGTGTTTAGTTACAAACAATGTTTTAAATGATGTTTTCTTTTTTTAGATTACTTACCCAGAATGTTGGTCTTCTTTATGTTGGAAGTTTTGACAGACCTTTTGCACAAATTAAGGTACGACTTTTGGTTTACTTGAAAGTTATTAAACACTTGTATGATTATAGTCTTGATATTTCAAAATACTTTTGAAGGAATCAATATAATTTCAAGAAAAATAAATGAAAAATAATGTAATTTCCTTGGGTTTTTTTTTTCCTGGGGTTATTTCCAAAGACATTTATATATTTAGCTGTCAGAGAAGTTCAGTGTTTTCTTGCATCATGTTTTGATTACTTTTGATTCTGGGTTAATTACCAGAAACAAAATGTTCATATTTTTTTTAGGTTACTTGTCAGTGACATTTCAAAACAAAACCACCTTTTGAACTTCTTAAACTTTCAAGTCATTTTTGACTGGGAGGACATTACAGTGGAAACTACAGATTATTTCCACACTATTATTACACTTTATTGTAACGGATTGTACAGTTTCTGAAAAGTCTTTTATGACTTAATGATCATATTTATCAGCTAAACTATAGTTTTACTGCTTCTAATTACTATTTGCCAAAGAATCATTGCTGTGTCCCTTCAGAATAAAAAATTATTTCATTATTCCAAATGGAAAACTGCCTTTGATCCTGTCAGCACCAAAAGTGGCATTGCTATTCACAAGCATTCTATATTTAATGTAAGTAGTGTCAGGCAAAATGTCTAATTAAAATATGATGCAGTTTAGTTAAACATATTTATAAACCATTCTCCAGTCAAACTACCAAATGCTATGTTAAAGCAGTGTAAAATGTCTGATTGAAACATACAAAAGCAAGACAATTTAGGCAAAATTATTTGGGCTTGTTCCTTAAGTCAGACAACTGAAAGACTTTTTTCAGGTTAGTAGTACATAGTAATGGTCAATGTTTAGTTCTGATTTGATTCTTAAAGCCTGATCCTGCAATCTTTGTGCAGGTAAAATTCCCATTTAAGTCAGAGACAGAATGTGTATGGTTATAGAATCATAAAATCGAGTCCAGCCCCCTGTTCTGTGGAAGGACCAAGTAAGCCTATATCATCCCTGGCAGATGTTTAATCTGTTCTTAAAAACTCCAGCGATGTTGATTCCACAACCTCCCTTGGAAGCCTATTCCAGTCTTTAACTATCCTTATAGTTAGAAAGTTTTTCCTAATATCTCACCTAAATCTCCCTTGCTACAGATTAAGCCCATTACTTTTTGTCCTGCCTTCAGTGGACATGAAGAACGATTGATCGCCATCCTTTTTATAACATCCCTTAATATATTTGAAGACTGTTATCAGGTCTCCCCTCAGTTTTCTTTTCTCAAGACTAACCATTCCCAGTTTTTTTAATCTTTCCTAGTAAGTCAGATTCTCTAAACCTTTTATCATTTTTGTTGCTCTCCTGTGGACTCTCTACAGTTTGTCCAAATCTTTCCCAGAGTGTGGCACCCAGAATTGGATGCATTACTCCAGCTGAGGCCTCACCAGTGCTGAGTAGAGTGGGACAGTTACCTCCCGTGTCTTACATATGACACTCCTGTTAAGGCACCCCAGAATGATATTTGCTTTTTTTGCAACTGCATCATATTGTTGACTCATGTTCAATTTGCCGTACACTATAATCCCCAGATCCTTTTCAGCAGTACTACCACCTACCCAGTTATTCCCCTTTTGTTAGTTTTGCATTTGATTTTTTCTTCCTAAGTGAGGTACTTTGCACTTGTATGTACTGAATTTCATTTTGTTGACTTCAGACCAATTCTGTAATTTGTCAAGGTCATTATGAATTCTAATCCTGTCCTCCAAAGTGCTTGCAACTTATCCCAGGTCGGTGTCATCTGCATACGTTCCACTCCATTATCCAAATCATGAATGAAATTATTGAATAATACCAGACCTAAGATTGACCCCTGCAGGACCCCGTTAGATATGCCCTTCTCAGTTTGTCTGCGAACCATTGATAACTACTCTTTGAGTAAGGTCTTTAACCAGTTGGGCACCCACCTTCTAGTAGTCCACATATCCCTCACAGGCTGCTGGGTCTCTGTGATATTTTGTTGGTTTCATAGTTTCTTTAACAAGTTAAAATGGGAAATAAAGTATGTGGAAGATTTCTTTACTGAAAAGGCCTTATCTTCTGCCATATTAAATGTAAATTATGGAAGCTTGCCATCTTTTGTATGTGTGGTCAGATGTTGGCTGCGTGTATGTTCATTCAGTGTACTGCCCCAGCTCTGTGGAGATAGCAGACCTCAATTAACTGTCCAATAAATCCACAGACTTGGGTTTCAGCGAAGGCACCCGGCCAGGTTTATTTTCGACAAAGCACGGTAATAGCACCTGTCAGACTCTAGGAGGATACTAAGCCGTATATGCTCGTGACAATGGACGCAGCTCAGTCAGTGGTGGGACTTTCCACTGCTCCCTAAGCTGGCCAAAGATACTCCCTCTGAGATACCTCTTTATACCCCGATACAAACAAGTTAGTACTGCCCCTTTCACATAGTTAGTTACTGCCCCCTGACGTTGCTAGTTATCACCCATCTTGTACGTGTTGGTTCGATTAAAACATCTCTATTACGTACTGTCATCCTAACCGTATCTTTTAAAAGGGGTCAATGTGTTCCTATTATCCTTGGAAAATATTTTTTTGTACCATCCTTAATATCGGGATGTTCTGGTACCACTTAATATCGAAATGTGTTTGTGTAAGCACTCTGTAACTAGCACTTCTTAAAAATGTTTATTTCCACAATATCAGCCCTAGTCTTGCCAAATTCTGTAAGCAGGTCCTGTCTCATACCAGGCCTCTAATACAAGGGCTTATGTCTCAAGCTCTCTTCCTACTACAGTATGTAAGCAACCTTACGAGCTGGAATATGTTGGCTAAGGCTATTATCCAATGTTATCTTACTTGGTATTCATAGACTGTTATAGTGAAATATGTATGTTTGCAGCAGATGGGTACACAACCTGATGTAAAGAAATATCATTATGATGGATTAGTTAAAATCTTTCATCTATATTTATCAATTACTCATTATATCAGCATTTAAAGAAAGGAGGAGCTGTCTGCTGCTCCTAAATCAAGCTTTGTTGTCCCAAGTCACTACATTTTTAAGTTCATTATAAAATTGTTTCCAGGTCGCCAAGACAAGGGTAAATATTAGTATTTTTTTTATTTTACTTTGTTCTGCGATCACACTAAAATACAGTATTGAATTTCAAAGGATACCTCTGCATATGCTACAATGTACTGTATCTTATAAATTCATGAAGAGAGCACAAATTCTGAGAGAAAATCAAGAAACTTCAGGAAGAAATTTGAACAGTACCATGTATTCCAGGTGATTCCATCCCAATTACTGTAGTATGGAAGTACTCTAGGGGCTTGTCTCCACTTACCGGGGGATTGATGCGGGGTGATAGATCCACCAGGGGTCGATTTTCGGGTCTAGTGAAGACCCACTAAATTGACCACCAGGCGCTCTCCCATTGACTCCGGTACTCCACCAGAACGAGAAGCGTAAGGTAAGTCAACAGGACAGTTTCTCCCATCGACCCAGCGCGGTGTAGACACCGCAATAAGTCGACCTAAGGTACGTCGACTCCAGTTACATTATTCATGCAGCTGGAGTTGCGTAACTTAGGTCAACTTAGCCCTGTAGTATAGACCTGCCCTAGCAGATGACCATTTATCTTTTTCCAGATATCATGTCTGTTTTTCAAGAAATGAAAGAATTAATCTATTTAGATTTATTTACCTTTTGAGTTAACAAAAGCCTCTCCTCCACCCCAGTTATTCTTTATCTGTAAAGATTCGTGTTTCAGTGGTGTTGTAGCTGTATTGATCCCAGGATATTGGAGAGGCTGGGTGAGGAAATATCTTTTATTGGGGGGAGGGATAGCTCAGTGGTTTGAGCATTGGCCTGCTAAACCCAGGGTTGTGAGTTCAATCCTTGAGGGGGCCACTTAGGGATCTGGGGCAAAAATCTGTCTGGGAATTGGTCCTGCTTTGAGCAGGGGGTTGGACTAGATGACCTCCTGAGGTCCCTTCCAACCTTGATATTCTATGATTGGACCTGTTTGGTTTCTAGAATCTTTAACAGCCAATGGAGAAAGTTCCCTCTTTTCTTCCAGTTTCCCCACCAACCACTAAAATGCTTCCCTGTGACATCCATGACCAGTGTCCCACTTATTCATTTTGAAGCATGACTCTCTCTGAGAAGGTGTAGATTGTGACCTGCATCCCTGCCACTTATCAAATTACACAGTTCAAGGAAGAAAAAGTATAAAAAGAAAAGTAAGGAAAAGTGTGTGTGATCTTATACCTGACAATGGTCCTCTGTAATTTGAAAAACCAATACGTGGTTTGTTACAAACATGTCTTGCCCCTTTACATGCCTTATTCCAAGAAAAGAGAAATCAGAATGTGCTCATAAAATTCTTTGCATTTTTTATTAGAGATAAAGTCCTTTAGGATCCTTTTACTTTGTTATTGATTTTCTAAGGACTGCTTCCTACATCAAGGTCTAACGAAGAACATCTTTCTCTCTTTGAGCCTTAACTTGATCCTCTGAAGATTGTGATTACCCTATTCATAGCTCTGGGATTTTTTTTTTCCTCAAGATTTTCTTTGTGGTGATGTCCTGCAGAGTGTGTGAGCTGATGATGTTACAATGCTATCTTTCTTTCATTAATACAAGTGACTCATAAGATGGTTCCCTTCTTTGGTCTGAATGACTTATCCTTTTTTATCTTAATCAAGAGATTCCCCTTCTTATCTTTAGTCTGACATCCATTTAGTGGTGCTGGAACAATCTGTGTAGTGGGAATGCTGAGAGCTGTTGAAGCAAACTGTAAACCCTATATATGATGGAAACCACTTCAAGCCGGAGGTGCCACCCCCAGCAGCCCTAGTTCCAGCACCTATGCATCCATTGAAAGGAAGTCATGATCTATAGATATTAGATCCTTATCTTGTACCTAGAATTCAATTTCTGGCTTCTGAACTTCCTGTTGGAATTCATTATATAGAAGGAACATAAAGTTATACCCTCCTTGAGTCTTCTAAATCTATCAAATCTGGTATCAGGTAGATCAGAAGCATCACAGAAGGAAATGAAGGGCTCCCCTGCCTGGAACAAGGAGAAACTTTCTGCAGTTTTTCCTTCTAGTGGTTTGGTCTCCCATGAGATTTCTGAGCCATTACAGGCTTCATGCTTTGCCTCTCTGAGCATAGCATTTAGATATAGGGTTCTTAAGGCTATTATCCAATGTTAATTCCTTTTAGTTTCTTTCTTTTCAGGGTTGTTGGTTGATCTGGAGAACTCAATAGAAATTTCTATGCATAAATTTGATTTCCATACCTTTAGTAGTTCGGTGCATTCCATCTTCAGCTGGAGCAAGTAATTTTAAGGGTTTGCAGTTTTTATTCCTGTGCTCATCTGTTTAGTGACTTTCTTGATCTTAAGGAAGTTATGTTGTAGAACCTAACAGCAGACAAACTGAACGAAGATAGTGCTAATATCTGTATTGTTATATTAAGCAAGCATGTGATGAATGTTTGATAGTTAGTGCAGATGGTTGGCATGGCCTGTCATTTAATTGATGAAGGGGAATTAGTGAACTGAAAATTTGGAAATCAAATTAACCATTGTAATGAAAATTCCCATGTATTTTTCAAAGCACTGCTTTTTTTAAGGTTATATTGAAGGAATGGGCTTAATTTAAGGTTAGTACTCAATGGCATTTTAGTTCTGTTTTTAAATTATATTATTTCAGTCTAACATATAACTCTAGCATCTGTTCAAAGGGGTTATAAAACATTTTTGCTTTTAGATATATTTAGTGTGTTTGTGTGTGTGTATACATATGTATATATACACCTCTACCGCGATATAACGCGACCCGATATAACACGAATTCGGACATAACGTGGTAAAGCAG
The DNA here is from genome assembly GCF_002925995.2 of Terrapene triunguis. Taxonomy (NCBI): domain Eukaryota; kingdom Metazoa; phylum Chordata; order Testudines; family Emydidae; genus Terrapene; species Terrapene triunguis. The sequence goes on from NW_020664393.1 coordinate 20,091,999, forward strand.
CGCTCCCGGGGGGGCGGGGCTGCACACTCCAGTGGATCAAAGCAAGTTCGATATAATGCGGTTTCACCTATAACGCGGTAAGATTTTTTGGCTCCCGAGGACAGCGTTATATTGGGGTAGAGGTGTATATACTGTCTAAATAGTAACAGCTTATGCTATTAACTTCTAGGAAAGTGAAAAGGCTATGAATTGAGCCTTGAGGGAATTCAGTGATTTACAGCTTTCTCTGTTAAGTATTTGTGATTTGTCCATTAAATATCTCTTAAAGTCTCACAAACTAGATGAAACTAAGAAGGCTTCTGTAACCAGATATCATGATCAACTAGATAAAATAATTTAGTAAAGTAATTTATAATTACCATTTGAGTTTTCCAGAATCCTTTTATATTATAATATTGTTAGTAATCTTAAACAATGCTATTACCATAGAAATTTTATTCCAGTAAGGAGTAATTACATTGAATACACCAGCATATGCAGTAGTAATTTTATGAACTGCCCTGAGTAATGCTTATGGAATAAGTATTCTTCATGACACATTTCCAGATATATTTTCCTTTTAAAGTAAAAGTCTCATCGTTTTAAGTTAAAATGAGTTTTGAAATACAATATATGTTTACACGAGATATCTTATAATGTTTTAAGAAAATAAGATCACAAAACATTTTTTAGGATTGAAAGTTTTTGCAGTTCAATCCCCAGTAGGTTCTGGGATTAAAACAAATCATTCAGTACGCTATGTTCTCCATTATTAAGCAATAATGAATCTTTTGGCAGTCTTCACTATTCAGTTAATGACCAGTTTCACTTTGGGCTCTTAACACATTAAATTACCATTTGAATGAAGATTAATTACTGCTATTTTAAAACAAGATTATTTATTTTAAGAGTAGTTATTAAGAAGTTGCATAATAAATACTACTTTGATCAAAATGGAGCAGTTCATTTTCATAGAACAAGACGACAGTTATGAAGAAAAAGTATATTTTGGACATAGAGATGTGATATTCACATTTTGTATCCACATGTTCTGTGCTCCCATCTTACTGGAAAGATGATCAAAGTTTTAAATCTACTTCTGGAAAAATTTTGCACATTTTCCAGGACCCTGGTGAGGGATAGTAGGTGTCCTACAGCAGTCTCTTGCTCAGTGATTTGTGTAGGATGAAGTTGTAGTTTGAACTACATCTCTAAGTAGCCACTGATTGTAGCTTTACTGAATTTTAAAGAGCAGCATTAGTGGATGTTGGGAGAGAAAGTAAATTAAACTGCAACTCCACCCTGGGCAAATTACTGGCCAGAATCCTATATTGCAGCCCAAACTGCCTCATTCTTCCTCAGCATGTTCAAATATATATTGAAAAAGAAAGGCAATAAAACCTAGTAGAATCCCACACAACAAAAGTCTTCTCGCAAATAGTAGTTGTCTCAAACTACCTTCTTGGATGATCTCTAAAGAGAAGAATAGAGCCATCCAGGTACAAATCCATTCACCCCTGCCATGGTCCACAGGCAAGTCATCATCACCTCGTGATCAGTGGCATAACATGTTCCTGACAGATTAAACAACATCAGCATCCACACCTGACCATTGTCCATATTTAGGATATCAACTAATACTACAGTCTAAGTACCATATCCAGACCTGAAGTCTGATTGACTGGTTCAGCAAAATAAGAAGTCTACAGATGATGCCAGAGTTGTTTTGCCACGGCTTACTTGATCCTTTCCAAAAAAAGGAGAAAGACACAGGGCATTAATTGGGAAGACTGTTGATGGTTTCTCAAACAAGAGCTAGAAAATGACTACATGAGTGAAGCTAGCACATTGCCCCTACTCTGGAGCCAATAACCCTCTCTACTGATAAACATTCCAACATTCAGTAGCTCCCTGATGACTTTAACTAGCCACAAGAGACAGGGTCCATCTGGCAGCTTGTTTGATCACAGTTCTTCAGTCACGTACAGAACTCATATGAACAAAATTGGTCAAAACCTAATGAGGAAACAGATGCTATTCCCAGGCACAATTCTACTATCATAACATGGTCCAAATCCAATTCAGTCTCTTTTTCAAAGAATGTACAATTTTGAGCTTGAGTCCCGTTGGCACCAACCAAGATGAATTGAGTTCTCCACCACATGAAACCGATTACTGGTCAGACTTTCATGTATATTGTGGTGGGGTTTTTAGTTTTTACCACAGCCATGGCATAGCAGCTCAAACTCTGCATACCACAATCAAACCAAAGAGTTTGCAATATAACAATATGACATAGTGAATGAGCGTTGCGGGGGAGAAGGGGGGAGATAGTGAAGAAACAGGGTGAGGTAATGAACAATGACAGGTTTTCACACCATTATGGATACTTGGTTACCCAGTTTAAGCATGTGCACCTCATGGTGGTTCAGGAATGGGTTTGTTACAGGAAAAAAGAAAGATAAACATATAATATGTTTAGTCCTAAAGGCATATAATGGAGTTATTTTGTATGGTTTATAGTTAGCATAGGTAAGTTTATCAAACTTATACATCATTGCCCATCATCCTTGACTGATCTTGGTTCCATTTCTAGTTTGCTGCACAGTTGTTGGCCGATTTCTGTATCCCAGATTGTTGGTGTGGTTGGAATAGTTAGTTGCCTCAAAGTTTTTTGAACATGCACATCTCACTTGACAAGAAGTTCTTCATAGACCAACATTCCCATTGCATGTAGCATCTAGATGATAGCATTCCCTGAGACAGAATAGCATCTCTCTAGTATTGTACCTTTATGGAATATTAGTTGAAACTTGGGCTTCTTTTTTTTTGTTTTTAAGAGAAGGCTCTGCAGGTGCTCACTTTTTAGTCATTCTGTGCAATTACATTTTGGTGCCATGGCAATCTTTGGAGCCAAAGACCATTTCCAGGACTGGCTTAAATAAGTCCTTGAGGCTGGAGATATACAGAGATGCAGAAGGAAGGTTAATATCAGCGCAAACTGCTGATTCTTCCTTTGAGTCACAGAGATGGTACAGGTACATGGTGGTTCTCTTTGGCTTCATGCTGAATCCTACAAAAAAGCAAGGGAGCATGGATCTTGAGGATAAGCTGCAGCTGAGACAGACTCTATGTCAAATTATTTTTCTCTGGTGGAGATCCCTTGAATACTGTAGGATGTGAGTGACAGTGGGAAATGCTGTAGTCCCACTGGCTTTGACATCTTCCTTGGGCATCTGTGGAGTGTCTGGTATCTGGCTGTTAAGAAGCTATATGAGGAGTTTTTTCTCATTCTTCTCCTTAGTCTGCTGTTTATCTTAGTTGGAAACCATCCACATTTCTCGCAGTGTTTGAGGGTTGCCTTGCCACCAAGCCTTGAATTAACCAAGAGGCTAATTAGCTGGAAGTATCTGTCAGCCTCATTGCCATCTAAGGTGGAGTTAAGGCTTGCTCCTAAAGTTTGTGGCCCCAAGAAGCTGCTGTGCAGCTTTTTTGTAAGAGAATGATACGTTTTTGTAGGCGATATGTCTAACCTTTGGTGGTCCTGTACCCATCCTCCTTTTTTTTCCCTAAGATTTGTCCTCTGTTCTCTCCACTGGTGTCCCATACAATGTTGAATAAGGTGTCAGTATTTATCTTGAAGGCACTTAAATGGCCTGGGCCCAGGATATTTAAAAATTCAGCTGAAGTGCTAGGATAATCACTGTGGTTACTGCATTCCTCAGGAACTTTCTGTGATTCTGTGGCCTGCTAGGCAAGGCTGAGAGCTTCTTAACGAAGCTTTGATCCCTATGCCCTTTAGCACCCATCAACCCTTAACCAGGAGGCGGGGCTACTCAGGAAGACCGGGCTTTAAAAAGCCCACTCCTAAGCGACCAGAGGAGCTAGTGAACAGGAGCAGTTAATGGGAGTTTGGAGACCAGAGTGGCTGAACTGGAGGAGCTAAGGGAGACAGAGAGGTACATAGATGAGACTTTCCAGGACACAGTAGAACAGTCTCACCCCGGTCTCATGGCCTCTGTGCTGTTGAGAAGGATGAAAGTCTCAGGGAAGGCAAACATCCAACTGGAGCAGAGGGAAACGATCCCTCCTTCCAGATGATGTGGTATCTTCTCACACTGAGGATACTTCTCCGGGGGAGAGAACTCCAGTTATTAGGAAGAGACAGGTATTAGTAATGGGCAATTCGATCATTAGAAACATAGATAGCTGGGTTTGCGATGACCAGGAGAACCGTATGGTGACTTGCCTCCCTGGTGCGAAGGTTGCGGATCTCTCGAGACATCTAGATCGACTTGTGTAGTGCTGGGGAGGAAGCGGTGGTCATGGTACATGTAGGTACCAGTGACATAGGGAAGGATAGGAGAGAGGTCCTGGAGGCCAAATTTAGGCTGCTAGTTAAGAGATTGAAGTCCAGGACCTCCATGCTACCATTCTCTTCCAGTTCCATGTGCAGGGCTAGTTAGACAGGAGAACTGCAGGGTCTCAATACGTGGATGAGACCATGGTGTAGGGAGGAGGAGTTTAGCTTTATTAGGAACTGGGGGAACTTTTGGGAAAGGGGGAGCCTTTACAGGAAGGATGGGCTCCACCTAAACCAAAATGGAACCAGATTGCTGGCACCTAACATTAAAAAGGTCGTTGAGTAGTTTTTAAACAAAGGGCTGGGGGAAAGCCGACAGGTGCGGAGAAACATGTGGTTCAGACAGAGACATCATTTAGGGGAGGATCTATTAATGGAGATTCTCTATGTCTTAGTAAGGAGGAGAGGATTGAAGATGATAATATACAGGTAGGATCTGATGAGAAACAGTCAAATGAAAAAAAGTCCCATTCAATTTCATCATGCAATGGCAGACAGCTAAAAAGTGACAAGTTTTAAAGCGCTTATATACCAATGCTAGAAGTCTAAATAATAAAATGGGTGAAATAGAGTGCCTTGTATTAAATGAGGATATTGATATAATAGGCATCACAGAAACTTAGTGAAATGAGGATAATCAATGGCGCACAGTAATACCAGCGTACAACATTTATCGGAAGGACAGAACAGGTCATGCTGATCGGGGAGTGGCACTATATGTGAAAGAAAGCATGCAATCAAATGAAGTAAAAATCTTAAATGAACCAAAGTGTGCCATAGAATCTCTTGGATAGTAATTCCATGCTCTAATAATAAGAATATAGCAGTAGGAATATATTACCGACCACCTGACCAGGATGGTGATAGTGACTGTGAAATGCTCAGGGAGATTAGAGAGGCTATTAAAATAAAAAACTAAAAAAAAAAAGGGGGGGGGAGCGGGGGGGATTTCAACTATCCCCATATTGACTGGGTACATGTCACCTCAGGACAGCATGCAAAGATAAAGTTTCTTGACATCTTAAATGATTGCTTGATTTAGTTCTAAGTGGAACACAGGATCTGGTCCAAGAGCTGAATATATCCAGAGGACTGTGTGGTAATAGTGACCATAATATAATTAAATGTAACACCCCACAATGGCCCAACACTGTAGCATTTAATTTCAGAAAGGGGGACTACACAAAAATGAAGTTAGTGAAACAGAAATTAAAAGGTACAGCGCAAAAAGTGAAATCTCTGCAAGCTGCAAGAAACTTTTGAAAGACACCATAATAGAGGCTCAACTTAAATGTGTGCCCCAAATTAAAAAACATAGTAAGAGAACCAAAAAGTGCTACTGTGGCTAAACAACAAAGTAAAAGAAGCAGTGAAAGGCAAAAAGGCATCCTTTAAAAATTGGAAGTTAAATCCTACTGAGGAAAATAGAAAGGAGCATAAACTCTGGCAAATGAACTGTAAAAATATAATTAGGAAGACCAAAAAAGAATTTTAAGAACAGCTAGCCAAAGACTCAAAAAGTAATAGCAAAAACATTTTTAAGTACATCAGAAGCAGGAAGCCTGCTAAACAACCAGTGGGGCCACTGGACAGTCGAGATGCTAAAGGAGAACTCAAGGATGATAAGGGTATTGTAGAGAAACTAAATGAATTCTTTGCATCGATCTTCACGGCTGAGGATGAGAGGGAGATTCCCAAACCTTACCCATTCTTTTTAGGAGACAAATCTGAGGAACTGTCCCAGATTGAGGTGTCATTAGAGGAGGCTTTGGAACAAATTGATAAACTAAACAGTAATAAGTCACCAGGACCAGACAGTATTCACACAAGAGTTCTGAAGGAACTCAAATGTGAAATTGCAGAACTACTAACTGTAGTCTGTAACCTATCATTTAAATCAGCTTCTGTACCAAATGACTGGAGGATAGCTAATGTGATGCCAATTTTTAAAAAGGGCTCCAGAGGTGATCCCGGCAATTACAGGCCAGTAAGTCTGACTTCAGTACCGGGCAAACTGGTTGAAACTATAATAAAAACAGGATACTGGGCTAGATGGACCTTTGTTCTGATCCAGTATGGCCGTTCTTGTGATAGGGGTGAAGTTAGTCTGCAGAAGACAGGGCTTTCTTAAGGGTGGCACAAGGCTGCAGAATAAACTTCCACAGGAACTAAGGATCATCACAAATCTCACCTCCTTCCACTCCAAGTGCAAGATGTACTTCTTCTATCTGCCTTCTCTAATATACACCTCTACCCCGATATAAAGTGACCCGATATAACACGAATTCGGATATAACGCGGTAAAGTAGCGCTCTGGGGGGTGGGGCTGCGCGCTCCGGAGGATCAGCGCATCAGCGTGTCTGGCTCCGACACGCTGCTCTGAGCGGCATGTTAAGGGGCTCGGGCCGGGGCCAAGGAGTTGGATAAGGGGCAGAGGGTCTCAGGGGGCGGTCAGGGGACAGGGAGCGAGGGGGTTGGATGGTTCGGAGGTTCTGGGGGTGGGGGGCGGGCAGGGGGCAGGGAACAGGGGCGTTGGATAGGGCGTGGGAGTCTTGTGGGGATTAGGGATGGGAGTGGTCTCTGGAGGGGGCAGTCAGGGGACAAGGAGCGGGGGGCTTAGATAGGGGGTGGGGTCTTGGGAGGGGTGGTTAGGTGCGGGGGGTCTCTGGAGGGGGTAGTCAGGGGACAAGGAGCGGGGGGGTTGGATGGGTCCGGGGTTCTGAGGGGTCAGTCGGGGCAGGAAGTAGGTGGGGTCGGATAGGGGGTGGGGCCAGGCATGTTTGCTGACTATTAATAACGGAAATGCTTGAGGCCAAAGGAAGTTCAATATAACGCGGTTTCACCTATAACACGGTAAGATTTTTTGGCTCCCAAGTACCGCGTTATATCGGAGTAGAGGTGTATATACATAGCCATCTTTATATATTAAAACAAAAATTAATATCAACCCCCCTACCACCAACAACAAAAACCCTACTAAAACAAAACACTTCATTGCACACACAATTCTTCCCATGTGGAGACTAAGTCAGAGAACAAAACTGGTATGGCAGATGTTAATCATGCCACTTAACTATACTACTGGAAGACACTCAGGGCATGTCTTCACTAGCAACGTTAAAGCGCTGCTGCTATAAAAATACCGCCTCCATGAGGGGAATAGCTACCAGCGCTGGGAGCGCAGCTCCCAGTGCTGGTGCACTGTTTACACTGCCACTTTACAGCACTGAAACTTGCAGAGCTCGGGGGGGCGGGGGTCCACACCCCTGAGCCAGAAAGTTTCAGTGCTGTAAAGTGCCAGTGTAGACAGATACTGTGGTGATGAGGGTGGTAGATACTATGGTGATGAGGGTGGTATAAGAACATATATAAAATAGATTAGGTAGGTTCATTTTCAGGGATACAATTGTAGGACCATAAATTCCTCAGAACTAGCACCATCTTTTAGAAGATCTGCTGGTAGAGTCTCTGGCCAGTTTACAGTTCCTTCTTCACCTGCATCAGTGTCTGGCCATTCATCTCTATTAGCTGGACTTCCACAAGTGCTTCACACCTGTTACAAAGAAGACTTTTCTACAAAGTGATGTTGATGGAAGTTATTAGACAGATTGTCTCCTGTAGATGATGTTGTGGGGGCTTTCTCTTTGTCCCTTTCTGAGGATGACTATTTATCAGGAATTTGACCATCAGAATGACAAAGCTCTTAATATTAAGTTGTCAACAGTATATAAATCTTACCACATGTTCAACATCTTGGAGCCATAAAACCAGAGGGCAGAGTGAATATTTCTCTGAATGATGGCAACCTGGACCAGCAAAAGATCTTTGGGTGATGCCAAACTTCATCCAAACACTTTCAGAAGGGACTGACGAGCTGGAAGGATTTGAAGACTCCAGATCTGCTCTGCAATCACAGCCCCCGCTAACCTGCATACCAGAGGAGAGTCACCAATTAAGTTCCAATAGCTCAACGCATCCTTGTACACACTCCCAGAATGAGCAACGGAAGCAGTCTTATACAGGGATTGTCTCATTTTAGGTCTTATACAACATCAAGCCCATTGCCAGCATTACTTAAATGATGAGATTCTGCATGGACAGAGTTCTTCCAATTGGACTTTCTGTGGCCCCAGGGTCTTTGCTAAGTGCCAGGCAAGTCACTTAAGATGTCAAGGTATTCATCTCTAGCCAAACAGGTACAATTGCGATAAAAGCATAATCTCTACAAAGGATCCATTCTGTCCTCAGAAAAAGGTGTACTCTATTCCAGTCCCTGTAATTTAAGATTAAAATATGAAAACTCCACTTTTACTCTGATGCAAAAGGTTTAGTTTATTGTTTTAGGTTTGGTTAAAAACAGTGTACTGACCACACTATACAACAGCTTGGAGACACAGGTAACAGTAACTTGAAATATTCAGGGGGATCAGGCAGATCGACACTTCAAAGGCTACATATGCTAGATGGGGGAGAGGGATAGCTCAGTGGTTTGAGCATTGGCCTGCTAAACCCAGGGTTGTGAGTTCAATCCTTGAGGGGGCCATTTAGGGATAGGATCGGGGCGAGGGGGAACTGTCAGGGACAGTACTTGGTCCTGCTAGTGAAGGCAGGGGACTGGACTCAATGACCTTTCAAGGTCCCTTCCAGTTCTATGAGATAGGCATATCTCCATATATATATATATAGATATATCCTGAGTAAACTGAAGAGACTTGAGGGATGGCTGAGGTTGGATTGTAACCTTGAAACTGAATGTAAAGTGGCATGAGGGAGTAGTCACACAACCCTCAAAAGTCACTACTTTTTAAGGTGTTCTGATTGGATGCCCAGGGTGTATGCACACCCAGATAGTATGGATTCATACTGACAGTCTAGTCAAAGTAGTACAGTTACTGGAATATAACCTGTCATACACTTCAACATGTTGTCCAAAAGACAGAAATTCACTGAACTTATAGAAATGTAATTGTAAAGCTTTTTCAGTTGCTAACTAGAAAACCCCCAACCATTGATCGGTTAAGTTGTGTGGTAATTTTTTTAAAATTAAGATTTGGACCAATCAACTTGAACAATAGCTACTTATATAACCACATGATTTGGTTTTGTAGCCCTTGTCCTTCTTTCTCTCCTTTTATTTTTGACACGCACTTTGTTGCAACTTCTCTCTAATTACGTTGTAAGGACCATCACTTCCTGTGTATTTGTACAGTGCCTGCTATACTGGGGGCCCCAATCCTGTTTGGGACCTCTAGGTTCTTCTGCAGTAAAATATTGTGTATTATTTATATTACAATGAAGTCTAAGGGTCCCAACTTACACTGGGGCCCAGTTATGCTATGCACTGTATAGATACAGAATGAGAACAAATCTGTATGAACATTTTCTAAAATCTGGAATAGCACAAGATTCCACCATTAACTGGTACATTATCACATATACCATACTTAAGATAAGTAACGATAGTAATAGAACCTCATTTATGAATTCACAATGTTCCGATATGCTTACAATAATGCCTACAAAGCAGAAAAAAATAGCATTTTTAGCGCATGTGGTGTTCATAAAATTCCACAGATTTAGGAAGACTACATCTGCAGATTGCTGTAGTCTCTGCCAGTAAGATAAAATAACTGCTTCTAGGTTTTGGACTCTTTTTTTTTTTTTTTAAATTGGCTAGCTTTTATTGTTTCGATTGCTAGTAGTTTAGAAAAAAATCCATCCAAATGTGTTCTTGATAAACACAGGATAAATTAAGCCTTTTGGAAAGGTTAAAATAAAATCTGATTAACTGTAGAATATTTTTATTCTTATTTTAATTTTATATTTTTTCCTATTTTAACTATTTGAAGATAAAATCTTGACATATTTAAATGAATATTGTAAAATGGACAGATTGCAATTCTTCATACCTCAAAGTCTCCTGTTTTCTCAGTTTGGGAATACAGATGCATCTTAGCAATAGAAAATGAGTATGAGAATACATCATTTCTGTCAAAATAGTCATAGACTTTGAGGAACAAGTGCTTGTTGACAGAAGGACATATTTAGAGTGTAAGAATCATCACTATGCTGTACAACTTTATTTTTTTTTATTATATATAAAAAAACTTCCATATATTGCATTTATTTGGAAAATGTGTAGTTGTTTTTTCCATGTTATTGAAGCTGCAATAGTATAAGATAAACAGAAGCTAATTAATTTCCTCAACAAAGTGGGTATATTGTGTGTCATTCAGTTTTCCCATCTGCATTTTTCCTTTGCTGCTGTTGTTTCAGAAGATAAGACTTTCAGCACTTCTATTCTAAGGTCCTTTATTTTTCTTTTGCATTAAATGTCTCTATTCTTTATCTTTGTAAGTAAATGCCTCTTTCATATATTGTCAAAAATATTGAAAAGATAAAATATTTTCATAAAGGTATGGAATCATTATTACCTTACAGAGATAATCATAGAATTGTTGAATTGTAGGACTGGAAAGGACATCAAGAGGTCACCTAGTCCAGCTCCCTGCTCTGAGATAGGACCAAGGAAACCTAGACCATCCCTGACAAGTGTTTGTCCAACGTGTTCTTAAAAACTTCCAATAGTGACATGCCTCCCTTGGAAACCTATTCTTGACCTTAACTGCCCTTATAAAGTTTTTTATATGTCTAACCTAAATCTCCCTTGCTGCAGATTAAGCCCATCACTTCTTGTCCTACCTTCAGTGGACAGAGAGAATAATTGATCACACTCGTCTTTATAACAGTCCTTAACATATTTGAAGACTGTTATCAGGTCCTCTCTGTTTTCTTTTCTCAAGATTAAACATGCCCAGTTTTTTTAACCTTTCCTCATAGGCCATGTTTTCTAAACTTCTATCATTTTTGTTGCGCTCCTCTAGATTCTGTCCAATTTGTCCACATCTTCCCTAAGGGATGGCACCCAGAATTGGACACAGTACTCCAGCTGAGGCCTCACCAGTGCTGAGCAAAGCGGGACAATTACCTCCGATATCTTACATACGCTACTCCTTTTAATACACCCCAAAATGATATTAGCCTTTTTCACAACTACATCACATTGTTGGCTCATATTCAGTTTGTGATCCACTATAACCCCGATCCTTTTCTGCAATACTACTGCCTAGCCATTTATTCCCTACTGCGTAGTTGCACATTGATTTTTCCTTCCTAAGTGAAGTATTTTGCACTTGTATTTATTGAATTTCATCTTGTTGATTTCAGATCAGTTCTCCAACTTGTCAAGATCAGTTTGAATTCTAATCCTGTCCTCCAGAGTTCTAGCAACCTCTCTACCTCAATATCTTTCATAGATTTTATAAGTATTTCTCCAGTCCATTATCCAAGTCATTAATGAAAATATTGTATAGTACCAAACCCAGGACAGGCTCTTGAGAGACCCCGTTAGATAGGTCCCCCCAGTTTGACAGCAAACCATTGATAACTACTCTTTGAGTTCAGTCCTTCAGCCAGTTTTTCACCCACCCTATAATAATTTCATTAAGACTACATTTCCCTAGTTTACTTATGAGAATGTTGTGTGGAACTGTGTCAGAAGCCTTACAAACTCAAGATATATCATGTCTTTTCCTTCCTGCCATCCAATGAGCAAGCAACCCTGTCAAAGAAGGAGATTAGGTTGGTTTGGCCTGATTTATTCTTGACAGTCCATATTGGCTATTACTTAACACCCTATTATCCTCCACGTTCTTACAAATTGATTGTTTAATCATTTGTTCCAGTATCTTTCCAGGTATCAAAGGAAGACTGACTAATCTATAATTCCATGGGACCATTTTGTTCCCTTTTTAAAGGTAATATTGTCCTCTTTCACACAATATGCAGTTATTCTCCACCAAAGAAAATACTTAGAAGAATAAAGGGTCTTTAAAAAATAATTATTTATAGTTATTTTCATTCTCTCATAGGGTGGTATGATTTCCTAGTGATATGTATTGTAAAGAAAGTATCTTGTGGCTTGAGCTAAGTGTGTGTTTTCTGAGCATAGCTGGAACTGAAACAAGTTGGTGTTTTCAGGAATATCACTGAATATGAGATGTTTGTAGATGACTCAAGATTGGTTTTAGACTTAGAAGGAATGATAGCAGAGGAGGAGGAACAGATGTTTAAGTTGCAGGATGATTGAGTTAGTAGCAAAACTCAAGAGTAACAGGATGATGTAAGGAGCAGCCACCGAGTAACTATTAAGGAGATAATAATGGACGAGGAAGGAGTCTTAGCAAGGGAGTGAATTAAATAAATTAAAAATGTAGACAATGCTGTCAGTAAGGGAATATCAGAAGATAGAATTGTACAACATAGGGAAACGGGAGAAAATTATAGGAACAAAATCAATTAGAGTATACAATAGATATTAGGAGACTTTTTCTCCCATTTTCGGAAGTGATGCTGACCCAGGGCCCTTATTTGGGAGCTCCCTGGATTAATCCATGAAGCCATTTTCCTCTCTTCTTTCAATCCCACTTTGTTGACCTACTTCTGCTGTAGTACCTGTGAGAAATGAGTCAACCTGCAATTCAGCAGTTGGGGATAGCTGATATGTGTATGTAATTTTTTAAAATTAAGATATTTCAAGCCTACGAGTTGTGCCATAGCCAATTTATGTTACAGCGTGCGCTTATTTTTGTAACCATGTTGTTCTCCTTTGTCCCTTTTCTCCTGTTTGTCACACTCATTGCATCTTGTTTCACACTGGTAGCTCTTTACATAATGTAGTCTTTGGGCACTACTGCAATACAAATAATACATTTTTGTGGCAATAGTTACCTGCAGATCTTTCCCAGTGTTCCCTCGTCCAAAATTAATTAGTTTTCCCTATTGAATTGGCCCCTTACTAAATATTACAGTCAAACATCTCATTTCTGACATGTATTGATCACCTGTGGATTTGGCTTCCATTTCAGAAAGCTGGAATCTGAGGCAATGGTGTCTAAATTGTATTCCCTGTAGCTTTTTAAAAATGTCATTAGGTTTAAGATGACATAAACACATATACAAAGCTTGCATAAATAGTGAAGGGTTAAGCCTATGATTGTAAGAAATAACGTATTATTAATACAAAACAAAGATCAAACGAGTCATCTAACATAGTTCTTTGGCCACATAATAAACCTGAAGGAGAAGAAAAAATCATAATGTGCATCAACAGATGAGCAAAACAACTAACATAAATACATCTACTCCTGGGAGAATTCTGTGCCAAAAAAATTAAAATTCCGCACACAATATTTTTTAATTCCGCAAAATTCTTCATATTTTATATGTGAAAATAACACAATATAATCATGCCAGTTTCAATTATTTTTGGTCATTTATTTCAAAATACCTGTCAGCAAGTATGTCTATAACAATACAGACAACAAAAAAGATTCAGGAAATGTTTTTGACAAATAGATTCTTTCCTAGGCATATTAATACAAAACTCTGAGTAATAATTCATTTAAACTACAATACAGAACTGTGTTTCCTGCACCCCTCAGAAGCAGTGCAAAAGCTTGGGAGAGTCAGGGGTAACAGAGGAGCTGAGGGAGAGAGAAGTAAATTTCTGGGAAGGAGCCTGGGTGTGAACTTGGAGGGTTGTTGGGTATGGGCTGAAAAAGTATGGAACGGGTTTTTTTGGGGTGTGGGGAGGGATTGTTAGGGAGCTTTCCCTATGCAGACCCTGGCTGACCCCTAGCCTCTCATTCAGTCAGGCACAGCTGCCCCATCCCCATGTGTCCTTGCACCCCCTGTCCACATGTGTCCCTCCACCCCCACTCAGACACCCACTCCTGCCATCCCCATGTGTCTCTGTGCCCCCTCCACCATCCCCATGTGTCTCTGTGCCCCCACACAGCCACTCCCCTGTTCCTATGTAGCTCTGTACACCCTCCCCCATTACCATGTGGTCCTGCACCTCCCTCCCACTTGTGGTCCTCCACTCCCATTCAGCCCCTGCCCCACTCTGTCCTCCCCCATTAGCCCTTATGAGCCCCTGTCTGACCCCCCAGCACTCCATGCTGTCTGTCTCCCCATAGCCTCCATCTCCTGACCTGGCCTGACATGCACTGCAAAGAAGGCAGGTTCTTTCTCTTCCCTAACTGGCTGGGAGCTGCTGTGTTCTATCACCCTCTGGTGGGCAAAGGCGTAACTGCAGAAGTTATTTTCTGCTGGGAGCTGCTGCTGTTCTTGTGCCACAGCACCCTCTGATGGGCAAATGGTGGAACTGCAGCAACATTTCAGCAGAAGCTTTTTTCTGTGCAAAAAATTTAAAAATATGCGCAGCTCATTAATTATGTGTGCACACAGTAGCGCAGAATTCCCCCAGGAATAATACATCATGTAGGAAAGGCATTCAATAAAGAATGCAAAATTAAAGGATAAAACTTATGTCATGGATGATCACAGGATTGTTGCTTATCACATAGTAAGAGTTGCTGTGAGAGGTACTGGTAATAAGAGGAAATCCCCATTCCTTTCTCTATAAACAAACACAGATATACCAGGTGTTCATATCATCACCATTACATTGACCTTTCATGATGTCCTTGACTGAACAATCAGTTCATCATGTTTTATTACTTTCAAGCATGTTTTGTTTTTGTGCAAGACTAATCCTTTATTGTTCTGCTCATCTGCATCACATTCTTCTTCTCCAGGCTCTTCAGTTGTTTTGAAGGGTTCTGGCTTCCTTGTGTATCTGATCTGAATTTGGGTGGCACAAGAAACTTCTTGCTTTCTATTTTATAAAATATCTCATGAATGAAGGATGATTTGCCCCATTGGTGAGGCTCTTCATACTCCTTTGGCTTAGTCAGTTGTTGCTATATGTCATGACTGGGGCTTGAGTGGTCAGGCCTAATGGTTGGAGCAGTAGCGGTAAGAGGCCAGGAACAGCTTCAAAGTTCAGAGCTGGGGTCATGAATCAGCAGTCAGAGCCAGGTCAGAAGTACAACAGCACACAGAGAGACAGGTCTGTCACTACGACTGGCAAGGGAGTCCACTTTGTTGCATGGACACTTCCTGGAACTCCTCTTGGGCTTAAATAGGGTATCTAAACAAATTAGGGACCATGAAGGAAGCTGTCAGTCTGTCTTTCCGAGGTGGTATTTCCTTTGATGCTTATTTCTACAGGGTTTATATGATAATACACATGTCCCTATCACAGCTTCTGGGTAGTGGCACGGAGACGTCGGCCACCCCACAGACCTGGGTTCTAGTCCTCACACTATAGCTTATATCGTGTTGTTCTGTTTGCATTCTGGATCTTATTTTGGAATGTACTTTTTCTGCGTTTATAGATAATTTGCTCCAATTGGTTGTTTTTTGTGGCTAAAATAATTGACAATTGATGCTGATATCAAAAGATGGTGCGGTGATAGTGTATACATGACTGAGATGAGCTGGGAGTATTTTCATCATTAGTGCAGGAATAATTATGCTTAATTTCCATCAATACATTTGCATTTTATTTGTACTTTCCTATATGTTAAATAAAATAGGCTATTCAAACAATATGATAAATATGTTCAAACTTCTCACAAGAAAGAGAATGTAGGGAACTAATTATGGATATTGCCTTCACACAGTGGAGTCAACTCTTATATTTGACTTTTTTCATAGGTGTTTCCAATGGAAAGCTTCAGTATAATGTTATATTTGTTTGTAATCACTCAAATTTTTCATTTACTTAAATCAATTCTTTGTCTTCTAAATTGGTCTAAATTAGGCCATACATATAGTTGGTACAGCAGACAGTTTGGATAGAAGTTAGGACAATAAAGGTAGTTAGGTAAATACTGCTCAAGGAAGAAAGGAAGGATCAAAAAGATTTTATAGAAAAGAGGCATTTTTAAAAGTGAGAATAGAGTATAAGAAATGTTACTTATTCCATTCTATTGGAATAATGAAGAGGATCTTGGGTGAAGTTTTGCAGAACTGGTTTTTTTACCATTTGTTATTTATTCTTTGTATTGGTGTAGCTCTTAGGCATCCCAACCAAGATCAGGGCCCTCTTGTAGAAACAGAATAAGAGAGAGTCCCTGCCCTGACAAGCTTAAATTCAAAATAAATTTAAATCTAAATTTAAACAGTATACAGCAGTGGTTCTCAACTTATTTACCATTGTGGGTCGCATATGCAGTTCTCTACATGTTATGTGAGCTATATCTACACAATATACATGCTACACGGGCCACAGCTTTGTGCTGAATGGGCCGCAAGTGACCCATGTGATTGAGAACACTGGTCTAAGGAGTCAGAAGCTATTTTGAGTCTAAGTTGCACAAATAAGATAAATGAGTTTAAACTTGTAGCATTTGGAAAATACTGACCATAATATCTTTAGAATAAATTACTTGTAAATCAACATGTTGAAGTTCAGAAAGCTGACTGAGAAAATGATAGAGCCACGGGTAAATTCTTTGGTTGGAAGCAAATTGGTAAATGTGGTGTCCAGTAAATTTTGTTTATGAAACCTTTCTTGTTCCTGATACATACGTAAACAATGTGGTTACAAATATTTTAAATGTAAGATGTTGCAAAATTGCAAGGAATCAGCTAACAACATTACTGTCAGCTTGGGAGGGACTGTTATGTTCTTATTCAAGTGCTTGCTCACATCCATTCCATATAGGTGTGTGCTTGCCCCGAGCACCATCGCCAGAAAGTTTTCCCTCAGTGGTATCCGTCAGGTTGGCTCTGGTGACCCCTGGAGTTGCATGCTCATAGTGCCGGTATAAAGGGTCTTGCCAACCTGCAGCTCCCTCAGTTTCTTCTGACCACCCATGACGGTCACTGGAACTACCTCGTCCTTGCATTCTTCAAGTACTCTCTCAGTGGACTTTTTCAATTCATTGTATACACTTATCTCTTGTTCTTAGTAGTTCTGTTATTAGATAGATAAATAGTTAGGTTAGTGGAACCCCAGTCAGCAGGGTTAGTCTCTGCCCGGTACTGGGGCATGCCTCGGTCTCCAGGTTTTAAGCCTTGTGCCTCATGCCACAAACCTGTGCCTGTGACCGACCCCCATTCCACCTGCCTTAAGCGCCTGTGGGAAGCTCATGTGCAGGAGAGTTGTAAAATCTGGAAAGACTTCAGGCCCTGCACCAAAAAGGATAGAGACAATAGGTCTCTAGGAAAATTTATCCTCGTGGAGACAGCGCCGAAAACCTCTCTTGGAGCCAGGTCACTTGGGCTTGGCACTGAGCACTTCAGCCTCAGTAAGGAGCGCCCCAGCTTCTCTTCGTGATGCTCAGCACCATTCTGCATCACCAACACCGAGAAAAGACACTCCACTTCTTGAGAGCCTCGGCACATCCACCATCCTTGGTGCTGAAGAAAAGCTCTCCTGTGAGAGAACCTCGGCACCACTCACCATCACCAGTGCCAAGATAAACACAGAAGAAAACTGACAGGGGTCAGTCCCCAACCCTGAGGTCAGCGGGGCAGGGAGACACTAGTAGAGTGTGACTCGCATTGGACCACTCCGTAACTCCATCAACTGTACAGCACCAATGACTCGGGCCCCGGAGCAAGTACTATTGAGTCCAGCATCAATGGACTCACCATTACAGGAGAGCCACCAGAGTTCCACTGCCCTGTCGGTACCGTCAACGCAAAAGGCATTTGCCACGGTGAGAAACATACTCGGGAGCTGACAGCTGTGGCAGGAAGGAGCTCTGTGGCACTGAGCTCTGTGGCACTGAGACCCCAGGTGTCTTCAAAGAGGAAATTGACCATGATGGCCCATCCCTAGTCTCCACCCTCTCAGCACCGCTCCTCCTTGAGCTCCAGAAAGGGAGTCTTCAGAGACGTACTCAGAGGCAGAGTCATGTGCCCCCCACAAGAGCCAGCACCGTCACTACAGTTGGCACTTTACTGCCATGGATCCGAGCCAAGGCATCCCACCCACGGCATGGCCCCTGGACAGTGGCAGATGCCAGTACAAGGGCCATTCTGGAACCTCTGGGCTTTTCCACTGATACAAGGACTGCAACCCAGAAGGTCATACTCCAAGGCTTCTGAGTCCAGAGCACTTCCACTGCTCCACTCAGAGCAGGACCCAGGCTCCACTACTGAGGCCAGTGCTAAATACCAAAAGCCTGCACCTTGAGATCCGTCCGGTGCCGAGGATGAAGAATAGTGCTTCCTCCTCGTCTTCTCTTGATGTGGCTGTCACAGGAACAGATATAGCGCCCTCTCAGGATGATTATAAAGTACATTGGGGCTCCTGAAGAGAGTGGCTTAAAACCCAGGGATCCAGGTAGAGGAGATCAGGGAGTCCTCCCATGCCTTGGTGGACATTCTAATGGCAATGGGCCCTTCAAGAGTGTCATTGCCCCTGAATGAGGCCATTATGGACCCCATCAAGGCGTTGTGGCAGACCCCAGCATCCATTCAGCCAACGGCAAAGAAAACTGAAAGGAAATACTTTGTCCTGGCTAAGGGCTATGAATTCCTATACATGCATCCACCACCAGACTCTTTGGTTGTATCAGCAGCAAATGAGTGGGAATGACGAGGACTACAAAGATCAACCCTCAAGGCCCAGGCCACCAAAAAATTAGATCTTTTTGGTAGAAAGGTCTATTCAGCAGGTGGCCTCCAGCTAAGGATAGCAAACCAGCAGATACTCCTGAGCAGGTACCTGGGACTCCATGTCGAAATGTAAGGAGTTGTAACTCCAGGAATCTAGACGAGAATTTGCAGCTCTCGTGGAGGAAGGCAAATCAGTGCTGAGCAGGACTTCACCTGCTCTTGCTCCTCCCAGCAGTTGGGAGTCGCTATAGTGAAGAGTACAGAAGTAAGCGTAGGGGGACTTCCTCTTGTTTTCTCAAAGCTGATGCCCAGGAAGAAAAGAGAAAGAGGAGCAGCAGCAGCAACACTGGAATGCAGAGGGGTGAGAAAGAGGGGTGGGAAGAGGTGTGCAGGAGCCAGAGCATAGGGAGGAGCAGAGGGGAAGGGTAGGCAGGAATTAGGGGAGACAGAAACCAGGTATGGGGTGGTGATAGGAGCAGAGAAGCATAGACAAGTTAAAGGTACAGGAGCAGAAGGTATATAAGCAGTAGAGTACACTCCCCTTCAGTACCTGGAATTGAACCCAGGATTCCTTAGATTCTACATATCTCTGCTATCAACAAATAGATGTGAAAACCACTGGTAAAAAGTGTATCTCATCACCATCTAGTAACTGGACCACATAGAGGATATCAGCCTACTACTGTTACCATTTACTCTGTTAGCTCAACTGGTATAGGTCTGTGCTGTGGATCTAATGGTTGGAAACATGCTGATGACCCAACTGGGCATCAATATGACTCCCCATGATGGAATTTCTTTTTGTTCAGGTTTTTTTTTTTAAATTAGGAATTACATAAAAAAACTGTTAAAAGAATGTTATGGTTTCAAAGTTAAGAACTCAAGTTAGGAAAAGCCTAAATTAAAGTTCCTCTTTGAAGGATTGTATGTATGTATTCCACTATTGATGTGCTTGTTGGCCCACACCTGTGGCCTAGCTGCCCTCACGGCCCACCTCCAAGGGCATAAAAGGTTGTAGTGGGACCAACTGTTTCACAGTTCCTTCTAACCAGAGACTTAGCTGAGAGATGGAATAATTAGCAGTGTCCTTACTCTGTCTAGTTTTTCCCTACTATTCTCTATTATAAATCTTGTGAATAGTTAGGATTAAGATTAGGATTAATTTTTAGGGATAGGTCTCATTTGGGTATAAATTTCATTTTTTGTGTATACATATCTGCTTTATCAGTACTGGGTCTTCAATATTTATAATTGAACAGAAAATTCCTGGTTTCAAATACTGTCCCTCATGCAACACAGCCATTTTTCTTAAATCAGTGCCATGCTAAATTAATGTTTTTGTTTAGTTAAGGGGCATATTTTGAGCAAATGCTGAATTTGCTGTTCATTTTCAGAACAGACTCAAAAAGTGTGAGACACTCACTTGATGCTGTTCCTGTTAGACAAATCTGTGAGACTGGCCTTGGATCTATCTGCTCCAGATCTGTCTGCTTTGGAACAGTCTTCCTCCTCTAAAAGTGCACTGGCAACTTCTATGCCTTGTCTATCTGCCTCTTCAACTCCTTCAGTAGACATTCCAGCTCTGAAATCATTGAACAGAGGTAGGACTCATCATCATTCCTCAGGGAAACATCAGGAGATGTCACATTCTCAGTGACCCTCTAAGAAGACATTCAAATCTCCTTAAAAAGTTGCTTTTAAGCGTAGTTCAAGGTATAAACATGATCCCTCTGGCATCCTGAAACAGGCCAGTACACACGAGTCGGTACCACAGAAAGAGCAGCTCCCTGATATTGACCATACCAAGGCTAGGTATTGCCTCTAAGGGTCTTGGCACCAAATCAGTCTGCACTAAAGCCTTGTGTGTTGTTTCCTTCAGTACTGGTACTCCTTCGGTACTGATACATCAGCACCGCCATTTACGGCTCCAGGGAATTTTACAATCTCAGATTTCTCTGGGTCTCCATTATTCTCTCAACTGGATTAGAATTCCTGCATCAGTACTGGGATCCACTAACGGGTCATTATTATTTCTGAGGGATTCAGGTACAGATATACTGGGGACTTCTGTTAAATTCGCTCCTCCAATGCAAGAGGGCTATTCATTTTCCTCAGTTCAGTACTCATAAGAACGGCCATACTGGGTCAGACCAATGGGCCATCTAACCCAGTATCCTATCTTCCAAAAGTGGCCAGTGCCAGATGTTTCAGAGAAAATGAACAGAATAGGCAGTTATTGAGTAATCCATCCCCTGATGTCCAGTCCCAGCTTCTGGCAGTCAAGTTTAGGGACACCCAGAGCATCCCTCTCTCTAGTCTGTTTCTCACCTGCTAAACATACCGGAGCTCAGGCTCATTATGCGAGGCAAAGGGATCACAGAGGGACACACTCATCCTAGTATCCCCTCCATGCAGGTGATTACAAAAAACACTGGTACTATATTTTATATTAAGGAAATAGGGAGGAGCCAGACCATCTCCCCTTTATCAGGAAGTGATCCAGCTTTGGGAGTGATGCATTGACCATCAATTAACTAGCTGTGCAATTCATCTATCAGGACTAATGAACATTCTTGCAGATCGACTGAGCAGACATTTTTCCTCTGACCACAAATGTTTCATAGAGATCAGTTATTCAGCAGATTTTCCAAAAATTGAGTTACAAGATTACAGAACTGTTTACCATGGAGATGAACAAAATATGCAACATCCACCCATTCGTTTAATACTGCAAACACTAAGAAAACTCAAGCATAATGCTGCAGCTTTTATTCTAATTTCATCAGGTTGGCCCAGGCAATTTCAGTTCCCACATCTGGTAAGATTTGGGTTCAGACTCCAATGTCATTGCCTCTACTCCCAGATTTGATCTCCCAGTACAAAGAGAAGACTCTTTACTCAAACCGACCATCTCTGCACCTTACAGCTCGGATGCTTGTTACTAAAATGACAGAGCAGCCTTGCTCCAGGGATGTCCAAAATATTGTATTTAATAGTAGAAAAAACTCTATAAGATGTACTTTTGCCAAATGGAAAAGGTTCACCATTTGACAAAACAACATAATGTTTTCCCCTTTCTAACAGACATCCCCTTCATGTTCGACTACCAGCTTTCATTAAAATTGTCTGGATTCTCCATTAGTTCAACAAAAGTTCACCTGGCAACTGTATCTGCTTATCATCCACAAATTCAAAACCACAAAGTATTTTCATATTACACAATGTCTAGATTTGGAAAGGGATTAGTGCAGGTATTTTCTCCAATTAGAGAACCCCCTCCATTGTGGAATCTGAATGTTATTAGCAGATCTGATGAGTCCCCCATTGAAACCATCAGCCACTTATTCTTTTCAACATCTTTCTGTGAAAACATCATTTTTATGTGCCATCACATTAGCATATAAAGTGGGAGAAAATCAAGCCTCAATGGCAGACCCACCATACACCATTTTTCATAGAGATAAGGTCTCTTAGGCCTCACCCTAGTTTCATTCTTCAAGTTGTTTCTGACTTTAATATTAAACCATTCATTTACTCATATTATTTCCAGAACCGCATGCTAATGATATGGAGAGAAAATTATACACCTTAGATGTCTTGGTTTTTAATAGCTGACAGTGGGGTTATTTATTTAGTTTTTGTTTGACAACAGCAAAACTACTATAGTTTCATTTTTCTGGTACTAAATAAAAGTGAGAGTGAAGAGCTCACTGGTGTTATTACATTTCAACAAATTGAAGTTTGCAAAATGCCACTTCAGCTTCTCTCTGAAAAGAAAAGATGTATTGTATAGCAAATAGCATGTTACATCTTTGGATAAAATAGTGTAAAAATATTTGAAAAGGAAAGATCAGAAAATGCAGCAGTATCATTAAAAGCTTTGTTTAGGCATCCCACTCCTTACCGCCAAGAACTATAGACACTTTCACATTTACTGAGAAGAAACTGCAGATATACGCTATCTGCTGAGACGTGTCTTTTGTGTTATTAAATTCACTGAATTGCTGTTTAGCTGAGATATAAATGTTTTCAATCATTGACTTCACAGTCAAAATACTGTAATAATACACCATATCTTTGGAGAGAGATGTTTTTTCCTCTTGATTAGGTTTTTAGCTTTACTAACTGAAATTAAAAATAGATTAAGGGATTTTCAATTAATAGACTCATAGGGTGGAATAGGGTGGCATGTCCGATACTTAGAGCATTGGGTGAGATTCTCACCACTGCTTTTCATGCCCTTTATTGCCAAAAAAAAGGCCAGACTGATGTGAAAGGACTCTAAGGGTATGTCTACACAGCATTGTAAGCCTAAGGTTACTGGGACTCGAGTCAGGTGACCCGTGTCAGGGAACCCTGGACTTGAGTATCTACACTGCAGTTTAACCCTAGGTTAAGGATTTTCTGATCTGTGCTCAAACCTACAACTCTAACGTCCACACTGCAGTGCACTGACACGAGTCAAAGTAACCCTATCTCAGAGTGCCTAGCTCCTCCCCCTGGCCCTTCTCCCCGGTGTCGACACTCTAGTCCTATGAATGTGTTGCACTGTGGGAAAACTCTACTGCGCCCCCTGTTTCCTAACTATGATGGTGCTGTTTGTGGGACTCAGGTGCCCATAAGGAGCACATGATACATAAATTGCATAATTAGCTCCTTTGGTGGCTGTCTCAGTAGAATGACTGCAGTTGGAGAACTACCATCTAATCTGAGAATCGGGCTCTCCACTTCTAGGCTGTCACACTGGCAGGAAAATGCCCATGTGCACCTGTTCTGAGGATAATTAGGACATCAATCTCCAGGGCTGTCAAACTATTAAAATGAAACTTTGCAATCCTTAATTTTTAAAATGGGGTGTTCAATGAAGGTGTTTTTGTTTTTTTATTTATTTTTGTCTGTTTTGAAGTTTGCCATAAAATGTAGGTTTTAGAGGAAAAACAAACACACACCCCAGCTTGGCTGCTAGCAGCTGCGGAGCAGGTAAGTGCATCCCCAGGGCTTTATCCCTGCCCCTGCCATTCCCAGGAGGCAGGAATAAAGGATCCCCGGGAGGCAGTGGGGAAGTTTTGGGGCTGGCTTTCACTCTCCATCTTCACACTGCATGCAACCCCGGCGCCTCTGCACATGTAGCACCTGGGAGGGTGGGGAGAGGGGCCAGAGAGCGGAGACCAAGTGGCTGCTCTGCAGGGAGGGGAGCGACCAAGATGTTGGGGGTTAGTCCTCCTCCTGCCATGCTGAGCAAAGCTGCCAGCTTTTTAGCTATCTGCTGGTACGCGTGATCATTCCTTGTGCTTTTGCTGAAGTCCAAAGTTTTATTGGCCTCACACCACAGATTCACCAAAATCTGGCTGTGCTCTTGTGACCAAAAAGCAGCTCTCTTTGCAGAAAGCTTCTTCTGATCAGTCTCCTTTGACAATCCTGCATGCTCTCTCTTAGTGTGCTTGCAGACCAGTGTTCAGCAGACAATGGGTAAACACTGACCTGAGCTGCTGGCATTTGCAAAGAGGTGTGTGGCTTCTGTTTGCAATAAAGTGTAATAGACTGCACCACAGATTGTTGGCATAGGGAGGACTAACGAAGTTGCCTAGGGAACTCTGGGATACATCTGGAGGACTTCTGGGATTCGTCAAGCTGGGGCCACGTGCACACAAAAAAGCAATAGGGTTGGACCCTAGGTCTCTGCTTAACACTAATTTGGACCCTCCAGTCCTGCAGGGTCTTGGGGCCCTAGGTTAGCACAATTGGTGTGTGGTCTCCTCATCTCAAAAAAGATATACTGGCACTAGAAAAGGTTCAGAGAAGGGCAACTAAAATGATTAGGGGTTTGGAATGGGTCCCATATGAGGAGAGATTAAAGAGGCTAGGACTTTTCAGCTTGGAAAAGAGGAGACTAAGGAGGGATATGATAGAGGTATATAAAATCATGAGTGATGTGGAGAAAGTAGATAAGGAAAAGTTATGTACTTAATCCCATAATACAAGAACTAGGGGTCACCAAATGAAATTAATAGGCAGCAGGTTTAAAACAAATAAAAGGAAGTTCTTCTTCACACAGCACACAGTCAACTTATGGAACTCCTTACCTGAGGAGGTTGTGAAGGCTAGGACCATAACAGTGTTTAAAAGAGAACTGGATAAATTCATGGAGGTTAAGTCCATTAATGGCTATTAGCCAGGATGGGTAAGGAATGGTGTCCCTAGACTCTGTTTGTCAGAGGGTGGAGATGGATGGCAGGAGAGAGATCATTTGATCATTACCTGTTAGGTTCACTCCCTCTGGGGCACCTGGCATTGGCCACTGTCGGTAGACAGGATACTGGGCTAGATGGACCTTTGGTTTGACCCAGTATGGCCGTTCTTATGTTCTTCTTATGTTCTTATGATGCAAGGTGAATTAGACCTGGCTTACATTGCTGTGTAGATAATGGGTGGGGTTGGGGCAGGAGGGTGTTTCAGAAGCGAGGCTGCAGTAGCACGTAGCACTGCGGAAATTCTTAGCAGCACCGCTGCCTGTAGCCATCCAGGGACAGATGGCTGTAACTTAAGCATTCTCCCCAAGGCTAAGTTACACAAAGGTTCTCTTTGGGCCCTAGAGAAACCCAGAATATGATGGCACAAGGATTACTTAAAGCCATTTTATTCTCCCACCCCACCCCACCCGGCAACAACTGGGAAGCAGCTCTGTAGGGGAAACTACTTTGTCCAGCTCATTCAGGTTTTTGTTGTTGTTCTTCTGGGCTGTTATATTTTAAATATAAAACTCTACCTATATCTCTGTTTGAGGAAATGGCAGTGTGTTTTGTGGCTGGTAGTTTTATCCTATAAACAGTCTTATTTAGTAGTCAAACTTTTTATCACTTAAATTATTTATATGGATACTAAAACAAAGACGTGCTTATCCAAAGGTCTGTGCCCTGCCACCGCTAAAAATCCCATGCAAAATTATACAGAAATAAAATACCCAGACGTCATCTCAACAATATCTACCTGAAATCAGCTAATAACACAAACACCCTAATGCCCCATTTCGCCTCATACCTAAATAGTCCTTGTTAAAATCTCTGTATGTGTTTGCTGATTGTGGTGAACCAAATCTGGGACTGACCAGTTCAGAAGTATTTTAACAAAGCTCTTGCATTCCTCCCCCCCCCCACACACACACACACACATACCCCCGTTAGAGATTAAATCACATAAAAAAGTTGGCAGGTTACAGTAAAGAATCTGAGCAGTAATGAAAGTGGTGTACACTAGAATGCAAATTGCAAATCAAAAACAAGATTTCTTTAGTCCTTGGATCCATCAATGTGAACAAACACTAATCTGCTATTCTCCCACACCATGCTTTCTCCCTTCTCTAACAGGAGTAGAGGCCAATAATGCATAATCACAGGTTTCAGGATAATTTAACTTCAGTGGAAGCCAAAACTAAAGGCATCTCTGAATAATTTAGAGGGACATGTACAGACCAGTGAGTCAGATATTTTGGGCTTGAACTATAAGTGTTGGAGAAATTGGCACTGAAGCAAATAAACCTGAATAAAATCTTAATTACAGGCCCACCTAATGCTTCATAGTGAACTTTGAAAAAACATTCTGTTAGAGGCAATTTTGTATGGCACTGTTGTCAAGAGCAGGGAATTGCTCTGTGGTTGCTATTCCTGGTTCTACTATTGGGCAAGTCAATTTCTCTTAACCTCAGTTTCCCTATCTGTAAAATGTATATAATACTCTTTACTACAAAGAAGAGTCATAAGGTTAGTTTCATATTTGTAAAACATTTAGAGATTATCAGAAGTGCAAAACTGTCATTACTATTTGTTATCCTATATTTTCTGTTTCTTCTTTCCCCACCCCTTTCCAGTGTTTCAGTTCATTTGCATGTAAACAAGAGCTTCATCTGATCCTGCTGATCATTCCTCAGTTGGAATTATAAAATTTTGTGACACCCACTCCATAGAAGTAAATGATATGGTATTACTAATATAAGATTATTATGTCAAGTGAAAGGCAGATTAATACTAAAAAAAAAAAAAAAAAAAAGTTTGTCACAAAGAACTATTCTTGTTACTTTTTTGGATAAAGCTGGGCAAATAATTGATATTTTTCAGTTTGGCCAGAAAGTCAGGGGAAATATTCAGTTTGATTCTGAAAATGTTTGGAATTAGTCAGCGAATTGGAAAAATCCAGGAAACCATGTGTACGCCTGTATTTTTTTGGCAAATAAACTATTTGTAAAATTTTACCCAGCTCTAGTCTAGGCCTGCAGTCTTGCAAAGAGGCCTGCGCAGGTAAGTTCTGCACCTGAGCGAAACTCTTTTGAATTCAACAGGGTTCTGAGGTCAGCCTACGGAGAGTTTAATGCAGGATCAGAGCCTTGAGTATCTGAGCCATAAACAACCTTAAAAGCAGTTCTCTTGGGAAAGGACAACCTGGGAGGCTGTTTCAGGGACCTCTGCCGCCTAAAACAGCTTTCCTTTTAGAGGAACAACCCCACTGGCTGACTGGTGTCACTGGGCAGCCTAAGGGGTTCAGAGTACTACACTGGCTGAGAAGGTCAGCGTACTTTAAAGTAGTCGGGGAGGGAGGGAGGGAGAGGGAGAAAGGGAAGGAATTGCATTTAATGCCCTTAATATTTTTTAAAGAAAAATGAATTTGTGTTCAGTAATTTTAGCCTCTAATTGGTTGCAATGAGGCCTTGAAGTTTATACCTTCCTTGTTAAAGTGAATGGTTTGGAAAGATGACAGAATTCATTCCTCCTCAAGGGAACTGAGGTAATTGAGAAATGAGTTAAGGCAATGGAGAACTTTTGCTACCACTGTTGTTTTGGCTGAAGACAGTTTTTGAGTCTTGTGTTAATAGAGCAGTAACTCATCTGTTTATATTGTGATGGCCGTTTTGGCAATGGAAAAAGATAAAAACTTCCTTTAAAATGAAAACTCAGGCCTGGTCTCCATTAGGAAATTAGGTCAGTATAACTATGTTGTTCAGGGGTGTGAAAAATCCACATCCTTGAGCGACACAGTTAACCGACCTAACTCCCGATGTAGACAGTGCTAGGTCGATTGGAGAATTCTCCGGTCAACCTAACTACCCCCTCTCGGGGAGGTGGAGTACCTCCACTGACAGGAGAACCCCTCCTGTTGGCTTAGGTAGGGTCTTCACTGAAGCATTACAGAGGCGCAGCAGTTAATGTGTAGACAAGCCCTCAGAATTTCCAGAATGTTGACAAATGCAATAAAAATTGCAGAGTGACCCTAATATGCCATCCAGAGATTTTGTTCACATCCACATTTTGTTCCAATTTCTAATATGATGGCCACAGGGAGCACTTTTGTTTTGTGTTTTCGGTTTTGCTCTTTGTAGGGTTGCCAACCCTCCAGGTTTGGCCTGGAGTATCCAGGAATTAAAGATTAATCTTTCATTAAAGATTGTCATGTGATGAAATCTCCAGGAATACATCCAACCAAAATTGGCAACCCTAGCTCTGTGTTTCAATATGGCATTTGCAAACTCCCTCACATAAGTGGTCCCAGCAGCAACCTGAAACTCAGATTATTTACTTTAGTTAAAAGAATGGAGGGTTCAATTGGCAGTATAACCAGGCCCAAGTGCTTAAAAATCACGCATTAGGTCTGAAAAAATCAAATAAATGAAGACTGCGTTATTTTTATTTGTCTTCTGATTGAGCCTTTAGGGTTCACATTTTCAAACTGTCACCCACAATCACAAGGGCTAAAAACCTTTTTTTTTTTAATGAAAATTGAGGCTCTGATGTAATCCTAAAATTCCAAGAACTGGAGCTTTAGGAAAAAATACCAAATATTGCAAGACTCTAAATCAGGGGTCGGCAACCTACGGCACGCGTGCCAAACACGCACGCAAGCCGATTTTGAGTGGCACGCAGCTCCCTGCCGTGGTCCCGGCCCCCAGCCCCACTCAGCCCCCCACCCACTGCTCTCCCCTGCGGGGGCAGGAGGCAGAAGCTTGGTTCTGCGGCAGCCAAGCTTCCCCCCTCTCCCGCTTCTTCCCCCAGCGTGGTGCTTTCCGGCCCCTCCTCCTCTCCGTCCCTGCGCCAATCAGCTGATGGCCCTAGCGAGGGGGAAGGGGAAGAGCGGCAGCGTGCACACAGCTCCGTAGAGGAGGCAGAGAGAGGTAGGGACAGAGCCTGGGGGAAGGGGGTGGAACACGGCATATCCCTTCCAGCCCTCTGCCATGAGCCGCTCAGGGCAGGGGGCTGGGAGCAACCCCACGAGCCGAGCACCCCAGCCCTCTGCCCTGACCTCCCACACACATCCTAGCCCTCTGCCCTGAACCCCCCCACCCCAACACACACCCAGCCTTCTGCCCTGCACCCCCACAGCCCCATCCCTCTGCCCTGAACCCCCACACTCAGCCTTCTGCCCTGTACCCCCCATACCCCCAGCCCTCTGCCCTGAACCCCCCCACCCCAACACACACCCAGCCTTCTGCCCTGCACCCTCACAGCCCCCAGCCCTCTGCCCTGACACTTGACCCCCCCCCACATCCAGCCTTCTGCCCTACACCCCCCAGCCCTCTGCCCTGATCCCTGAACCCCACACACACCAGCCTTCTGTCCTGAACCCCCTCCCCCAGCCCTCTGCCCTGACCCCTGAAACA
>NW_020664393.1:20121623-20210510 GCF_002925995.2 Terrapene triunguis
CCCCCCCCCCCCCCCCGCAGTTCTGGGGTCCCGGCCATAGGCCCTGCTCAGCCCGCTGCCGACGTAGGTGAACAGAAGCCCAGATTGGCAGCGAGCTGAGCAGGCTGGTGGCGTAAGATCAGCATTTTAATTTAATTTTAAATGACGCTTCTTAAACATTTTGAAAACCTTGTTTACTTTACATACAATAGTTTAGTTATATAATATAGACTTTTATAGAAAGAGACCTTCTAAAAACGTTAAAATGTATTACCGGCACACGAAACCTTAAATTAGAGTGAATAAATGAAGACTCGGCACACCACTTCTGAAAGGTTGCCGACCCCTGCTCTAAATACAATCCAGAATTAACAACACTGAGTTTAACCCTCCCTGGTTAAAATCTGAGGTTCCTGGGAACCTTAATTGATGCCATTCCTTCTAGTGAATGGGCAGGAAAAATTGTTTTTATAAGATTATGAAATCTTAATTTTGCTGTGAAAGAAGTGTCTTTTTTAAAAACCTTTTCATATTTTGTACCAAGCACATCAGCAAGTGAGAGCTAGTTCTGAAATGTTTAGGAAAAACAAAATGGCATTTTGTAACTATCCATTGGCAAAAATGGCAAAACATTTAAAAATATATGAGATTAAAAGATAATTTACTTCATCAAAATATAATTTTGGTCTTGGATGAGAGAGAAGAGAGAGCATGTCAAAGCCCTGATGCATTCAAGCAATAATATTTTAAAAAACGTAATGCCACTTACAAATCTCCCTCCCTTCCTCCACTTTCCTAATAGCACTTGCATGACATGTTGTTTAATAGTTTACATATTTCTTAGGTGCCAACACTGGATAATGTAAATATATCATAATTCAGCTTCTGACATTATATTTTGCTTTCTAGTCTAGCACAGTGTATTACATAAAATAAACTTAAAATGATCAAATCTTTCTTAATCTTATTTAATAATGTTCTGAGACAGGGAAATTTGAGCCATGTGGAAAGCAGAGCTGCTAACAAACCAGTCTGGGGCTTTGTTAGGCAGCAGGGTTGACACATGAATATGTTACATACGATTATCATAAAATTATGGTCTGGAAATTGAACAGTCATGCTGCAGCATTTTAGACAGCACATTTATAATAAGCTGTAATAAAGTAAACATTTTGAATGGATATAAGAATAGGCATTACTTGCAATCACAAATGTATGTTCAATTGAAATGCTTTTGAAGCTCAGTTTAACAAAGCAAACAAATTTCTTAGCAGTATTAACATAATTGTTTTCATTGTTGAATTTTGATTTACGGGGGGGAGAAAAAACCTTTAAGCATGTAAAACTAGCTGTTTAGGAGCTAAACAGAAGAAAAAGAATATGATTCAAAATGGTTAGCATTTGAAAGCTGCATATTAATAAGTAAAGGATGGATCTTAAAAGATTCCCTTGTAATTATTCTCTACTTTGGATTCTGATTTCAACTTCTTTTGATCACCTATGAGAATTGATTTGTACTTTTTTCAGGAGGAGCGCTATAATTTCAGGGAAGGTTTTAGAATTCAGCTGAGTGATGGACAGACGGAGTCTAAGGCCCCAATCTTGAAAACACATATGCAAGGGAATAGTTTCCATGGGACTACTTGCATGCATAAAGTTACATGGATAAGTGTTTACTGAATCAGGCCCCAATTCTGCAAAGGAAAAGGTTAGTTGACCTGTGGAAACCATTTTTTTCTTTAGACTGCACAAAGAGTGACCTAGATCCTGCTGCAAGCACTGGTACAGAGATGCTCTTCTATGTGTACATACAGCAAAGGTAGTATTGCTGCAAATAAGTAGGAGTCAGATAATTTTGTAGTCTCATAGGCCCTTTGCAAAATGTGGATGGGAGAAATGCAATGAAGATAAAACCAGAATCATAAAAAATCAGTAACTCAGAGATACAGGAAAGATGAGAAGAGGATGCTCTGGGATAGGACACAGAAGAAAATATATGTATATTACATACACACAAAATACTTTAAAAGAACATTATTAAGGTTGATAAATCAAATACACAAAAGCTAGGAAAGGCCAGAATTAAAGTTGCCTGTGGAACCTCTGTACAGCCCCCTTGTCCATATGCATTCTGATACAGTTTAATTACATGACCACTCGCTATTTTTCCATGGGACCCCTGCTTCATTCAGTATGCAGAATGAACGGTGCTCCCTTAATGAGTGGCTACTAAATATTTTGTTTTCTCATTATTTGGTGTGTGGTTCCATGCTTTATTTACTGAACACTGTTTAAAACCTACTCTGAAGACAGAATTCCTCGTGGGCTTTTCTGTGGTACTCATCACTATAGTATCCAAGTGCTTCACAAACATTAATGACTTTATTTTCACAACACCCAGCGTGGTGGGGGTGGGCTGGGTGGTATTATCTCTATTTTACAGAAGGGGACCCCAGGCACCCTTCTGAGAAATTAAGGTCAGAAGTTTGCACTAATTCTGGGTGCCCAATTTGAAATGCCCGAAACCAGATTTTTCAGAGTACTTAGCATTACATAGCACTTTTTATGTTCAAAGCACGGTGTCCATTGCCTGAAGTTGCAGCTGTGAGTGCTCAGCACTTGCGCAAATCAGACCCCAGGGTCTCAAGTCAGGAACACACGATTAGCGACCCTCTGTGAAAAGTTTGGCTTAAGTGACTTGACTCGCATTACATAGGAACTCGGTTGCACAGGTGGAAATAGAATCGAGTTCCCCTGAGCAGCATTCAGTTGTCTCAACCATGAGACTGTGACCATCCTTTCTCTTCTTTCAATCCCCTGTCTCATTCACTACACACCTTCCATCTACAACAAAGGAGGCAGGGGTTCTACACACCACAGTGTCTTTCATTACACATAGCTGATTGAGGGCATGTCTACACTTAAAATGCTACGGTGGCACAGCTGCGGCATTGCAGAACTTCAGTGTAGACAGTGCCTGTGCTGACGAGGGGTTCTCCCACCGGCATATGTAATCTGCCTCCCTGAGAGGCGGTACCTAGGTCAATGAAAGAATTCTTCCGTTGACATAGCACTGTCTACACTGGGGGAATAGGTCGACTTAACAACACTGCTCAGGGGTGTGGATATTTCCATCCCTGACCAACATAGTTAAGCTGACTTAACTTTCTAGTGTAGACCAGGCCTTATTTTCGTAGCAGGGCCATCCTGTGCACTGATTGAGGCAGGGATCCTGTGGGAAAAAATAGGATGTGATTATGTAATTACTGTATCATATACACACAAGGGGGCTGAATTAAGGGGGTTGATTCCTGCTCTCAGTTCCAGTGCTTGGCCCTAATCCACATCAACCCAGAGTTGTAATTGCCCTGCTCAGGTTCACTGTGGATGGAATCTGAGGAATTTAGCTGCAAACCCCATAGCTATTCGCTAATGGGCATGTGAAAACTGGATATTTTCAAAGGCTTATTAGTTGGCCAAATTTGGGCAGATTTGGGTCCACAAAGGAACATCTGTGGAACAAAAGCAATCCCCTGCTAAATTTCACATTCCTGCTCCAAAGCAGGGGATCTTGTCAAAGAAAAGGACACCAAAATTTTTTAATATGGGCAAAAGATATTTTTCCCTAGATCCCTTCTTGGAAACAGCCAAACTGTTTTGGCTGAAATTTTCCCAGAACATTCAGCCTGAGGTAGACATCCAGCATGGAAAATTACATCCCAAAGTTGTAAGCAACTGAAAACAGGGTCTTTATAATGGGAAGTGTCAGGCAGTCTTAATAATAGGCAGTGCTGTCAACCCTACCTGTGATACACAGAAAAGGAGAGGGGAAGAGGAAGGAAGAACTAAAAGCAAGGAAGACGGTATATTAGTGTTACTATACTTTTGCAAAAATTTGCTTTTGATGCTGTACAGTCTTTCAGTCTTTGCTTGCTTGAACTGTTGCCTGTATGTATCTATTTACACTTTTCCTCATAATGAAGTCATTGGCAAATGAGAGGCAAGAAGATACATCTGTGTTTGAAACCAGTATCTAGGTTTCAATCTAAATCTAAACTATTTGCTCAAGTCTGCATTTACATTAACTGTGCAAGCTGCACTTTGATATAAAGGCTTGTGATTATGTTAATTATTTTTTCTGGCATACCATAATACTTCAAGTTGTTGCAGATTGAATTGCAATGAAAGCTGTCAAATGCTTTGTTAAAATCAATTTGGTTTATGATGAATAGTTTTTGCCATTCATTACTCTCTTCTATGATTACTCTTAGGCTAAAAGTCTATTCACTCATCAACTTCCAAGTTGAAATCCAGCCTGCTCTTCTCTTAGGTCAGGTCTATACTATCAATTTAGATCGGTATAACTGCATCGCTCAGGGGTGTGAAAAACCCACGCCCCAGAGCAACGCAGTTATACCAACCATTGTTCTGGAGGGTTTTCCTGGTTCCATACTTTGTTAAAAAATTCAGTGATTTTATCAGTGGTGATGGTCTCATCATCACCAGCTTCCAGCATTTTCCTGAGGACTTGCGGTTCATATTCAGCTTTCCCAGGATTTCATTTTTTTGTGATGTGAAATGTTACAATGTACTGCTATGGGTGTTTAATGTCTTTGTAAAAGTCAAGTTTCTTGTGGTATTGGTCTGTTTAGCACCTCTTAAAAGTGCTCTGCTCATCACTCTTTGTTCTTTTCCTGTTGTTAAGGTCTGATCTTGTGTCCTGGGGTACAGTCACCATGAGGGTGCTGCCTTCTGGCTGCTCTGGGATTACCTCCATCTAGTCTGATATCCTTTTTCTGTCTCTCGTTTGTGCGTGCCTCTCTCACTCACTCTCTCTCTCTGCAACTCGGGGTGCTGTCTCTTTTTGTGACTCAGTTGCTACCTCTTCGTGGCTTGGCCCTCCAGCTAGGTAACTATGTGTTTTCCCCGTTCCAAGGATCCAACTCCCATTCGATGACTGTCTCAGGCTGTTTTCTGGTCCACTGCCCACTCTGTGCCACTTCCCCAGTGGCTGGTAGGGGAACTTGGGCCCACCCACTATTCCAGATTCCAACTCAGGGACCCTCTAATCAGCGGCCAGGGTCTGTAACATCCCATCTTGCTGCCATTTCCCTGCACCTTTTCCTATTCTGCCTCTCATGTTTCCATTCCACCACTTTCTGGGAAAACCCTTCCTTCAGGGCCTGGATCCCTAGGGTTTCTACTATCCCTGGGTTTCCTCCTTTCCCTCTCTAAAGCACAGAGAGTGACTGCAGTCTTTCTCACTGAAGTCCCCTTCTTGCTCTCTACTTCCTGTTTTTATAGCAGCTTAGTCTGCCCTTGCCTAGCTGGGCTTCATCATCAATTAAAAGCTTATCAGCCCTGACTGTTCTCCAAGTGCAGCCTGTCATAGGAGTCATTGGCCCTTTCTCTCTACTCAGGCCTGGTGTAGGGTAGGACCCCATTACACACCCTCCCCCTCAACCCTGTAACCCTTAGGGGTATGATGCCTTTTCCCTGAGAGTTATCGGAGCTGGGCCTGCAGGTCATCCCTTTCCAGCTCCAGGTCCCCCACCATGAGAAGGAGTCTACCCTTCTCCATGGTGTCCCGAAACTTTCCTCCTGGAATTCTGACTCTTGGGAAGCCATTTGCAAGGCTTGGTCAGCAGCTACCAAACTCCCTTGTAGCTTTTGCCTTTGCGTCACAGACTCTCCCAGGGTCTGAGTTCCCACCGCTGATTGCCCTCCATATTTGTCCCCAAATCCTTTAAGTTTGTCTATGGATGACTTTGTTCCCTCCAATTTCTCCTCATCCTCTATCTTCACAGCACCCTTGGCCTTCTCTACAACCTATGTGCCCACACTATGGGCCTCTGGCTCTTCCTTCCATTTCTTTCCTGACCTGTTGTCCTTTTCATGGCTAGTTTCCCTTGTCTTGCGAGGGCAATGCGCCTTCACAAGTCCCCATCCCCCACAGGAAAAAACAAGTACCTTTTTTTCAGCAGGTGGGACTCGCTTGGGCTTTCCTAGATCTTTTGCTTCAGAGTAAGCTTTCTTGTCCTGATGTACATAGGGGCAGTCCCTTTTCAAGTGTCCCCTCTGTCCACAGGCGTAACATTCATAGAATATCAGGGTTGGAAGGGACCTCAGGAGGTCATCTAGTCCAACCCCCTGCTCAAAGCAAGACCAGTCCCCAACTAAATCATCCCAGCCAGGGCTTCGTCAAGCCTGACCTTAAAAACCTCTAAGGAAGGAGATTCCACCACCTCTCTAGGTAACCCATTTCAGTGGCCCTGGAGCATTTTTTTCTGCTCCCAGCTTTTTCAGCCCCTGCTCCCTCCTTCTCACAGGATCCTAAACAAATATTGCTGCTGTTCAACCAGCTTCATTAAATATGCTTGCAGATATAATTGTTCCTCCCACTACCTCTACTGATTCTGCAGGACCTGCATAAGTAGTGCCTGGGTCCTCATGGATTGTTTTATATTTCCCATAAATACGAGTGAAATCTCTTGAGGTCCATCTTGAGAGCGTATATTGGTCTTCTCCATTAAGTGTCTGCATTCTCTTTCCTTCTGAACTTCACTACTATGGTTTCTCACACTCCCCAGTATCGGAGTGACCGCCCTGCCCGCATTCTCCACCAAATTGTCACTGCTAGGGCATCTCTTCCTGGCTGATTTGGGGATTAGCTCTGCCAGGTCTGATGCCCCTTTGTTTTATACAGTTTTTTGCTGCTGCTTCTTCTGGAGATGTTTTTTGAGGAGTCTGTCTGCTTTGACTTGTTTCCTTTCTATCACACAGTTTAACACATCCTCACTTATCCAAAGTTTAGGTGTGCTTATCTGGATACCAACTAGAGTTAATGAGGCATCTATGATTCTGTCACGGAACATGTCTATGTTGACTTTTTGTGGTCGATCTAAGTCTTTTAGAGTGTGAAATCTGTTCTTCAGTACAGTTTGGAATAGCTGCAGTATATAAATTGTCTGTCTGGTTCCTTGTGACTCCATCTGGGGACTTCCAAGTTACTTGTTGGATATCTTTGTGTGGGAATAATGTTCCGCCCAGTTATGAAATCTGCTACCAGGCACAGTTCTATCAGTCTTTCAACATTTCGATTTTGGGAACCTAAGGCCATTTGTGCATTACTTTCTGCCTCCATTGTTGTCATCCCGAACTTTGTCATTGAAGTCCCTCCAGTACTACGGAGATATGTCAGGGAATTGCCAGAGTTTGTAGCCAATTGTAGAATTGATTTTTGATCTAATTGTGGTAGTTGTCTGTGCATAATATTGTATAATTGTCATTTTTATGTATCATGTTTAAAATCTAGTTTGGAGCAATTTTCTGATAATTGGTAACCCAGTCTGAGTGATTTTTTCTCTGCTTTGGAAGTCATAATTAATGGTACTCTGAGTGAAAATCATCTTGCCTTCTTGAATATTTTATTACCTTATTTTCATTTTTCGATCTTTTTATTAGCTCTTGGCCATCACCATTCGCTTGCTCCAAAGATTTTGAGACTATATTCATCCATGTTTTCCATCCCTGCACAGCTTTTGTTGTTGTAGCCATTGTTTTAATGTTCTAGAAACCCACTTTCATAGTTTGTTTTACTTTTAATAAAGAACTTCTCAGAATATTGGCTTTCTGTTGGCTTTCCAAAACTCGTTATTTCTGCCAAGATGGAGTCCATTAATTTGGCATGCTGCTTGCTGGAATGGCTACTTTGTATTTCTAAATCTTAAATTTTTGACAAGAATAACTTGTTGGCCTATCACTCAATCCCCAACCTGGAGGACCAGTGGACTGCTTTTCATCTGGTTCCTTTGATCTGCCTCATTTGGGTGACCCTACCAGGAGTAAAATATCCTGCCAGCATAGCTTTTACACACAATCTCATGCCAGGTGTAAGTACTGTCCTCCAAACATTCCAGTCAGTTTTGTCCACTTGCAGCAGGGCAGGCTGAGGATCAGGGTGATATGGACTGTTCTTTGAACTCTGAATAATCAGAGAACTCCTTTGATGGCACATCACCAAGATGATGGCTCCACAGTGGCGGATCCAACCTTTTTTAATTTTTACAGAAGTTGTCCAGGACACCTGATTTTGAGGTGAAACCAGTCCAGGAATCTACAAGGACCATGATTGAGAGCTGTCTGGACCAGGAACTCCTGTCTGTTAGTATTACCTTTTTGTTACACCCTGTTTAAATCAGCTGGTGAA
This sequence comes from Terrapene triunguis, assembly GCF_002925995.2. Classification (NCBI taxonomy): domain Eukaryota; kingdom Metazoa; phylum Chordata; order Testudines; family Emydidae; genus Terrapene; species Terrapene triunguis. The sequence continues at coordinate 20,129,812 of NW_020664393.1, forward strand.
GATGTGGCAGACCCTGTGATGCAAATACTTCCCAGTCTCAAAAGTGATCAAGAAAAAATATGCCCTCAAAGATGCCTCTGACCTCTACTGTCCTGTGAGAGTTTGGTGGCAGAGATGGCCATGGCTTCAGGGAAAATGAGCCATACCTGGAATACTGTGCTCTAGATCCATGAACTGTGGTGCTTGGATTATTCAGACAAAGGGTGCATCAGTCTACATCCTCAAACCTTTCCATGGTGAACTACCAGGCTTTCATATCCAAAATTAAGGTGCAGATATGGAAGAAGGCCTCTACCCTGATTGATTGATTTTATCAAGAGAGACACTAGGCATTTGAGAAGCTAGTCTGTGAGAACATAGACCTAGCCCAGCATCAGGCTCTGGTGGCCTCTGATGCAGGTGAGACTGTTGGAGGCATAGATGCCTGTAGGTCTGATTGGCTGCAGGTATGATTTCCACTAGGGGTCCCTGAAAAACTCTTCCCTTGCACTACAGAGAACTTTATGGGGCAGTCTTATTTGCTGAGGACAATAGAGACAAAGGCTACACTCTGTACATTTGGACCTGTGATTCATCTGATGGATCCCTCCTTCAAGTCAGAGAAGGAAAAGGCTCCACCACACAAGCTGGTTTTAGCGTGAGTGACTAGCTTCAAAGGAGGTCACCTTACATATAGTGTGCTCAACCTTAACAACACCAGAAAACAAATGATCTTAACCACTCTTTCAGCGAGCACCAGAAATAGAAGGAGTTTTGAAAGGTTCCAGATCATTTAGCTGGCTTTGCCATTAACAGTAGTTTACTGGGACCTTTTTGGTATTTTACAACCCTTGGTCTTTTGTCACCTTAGACACATAGATCCTGATTGTTCAGAAGGTACTATAAGATCTGGTTTACAGAAAACTCTTCAGATTGCTACAGGAAATGTACTTCCTCCTGGCAAAGAAACACCAAGCTTATACCACCAACCAAAAGAAAGGGAAGGGATTTTATTCCAGTTATTTCCTGGTAGTCTGAAAGACAGGCGGTGTCTAGCCCATCCTAAGTCTCAGAAAGCTGAATCAATATTTGAAGATGGGAAATAAAGGTAAAATGGTGATGAAATGGACAATAGCATATACTAAGTGATTCCAGTTCTTGTGATTTTTATTGCAAGTCTCACAATATTTGGTGGTTTTCTTAAAGCACCTGCGCCTAGAGAAATGTGATTAGGTGAGAATCTCTACTTTCATTTAAAAAAAAGTTTCTAGCCCTCATGGTTGTGAAGAAGAGCATGTTTTTAATCTTATGACTTAAAAATAAAGACAAAGAAGAAAACCCTGAATTTATAGTTTTTAAAAATCTCAGGATTGTTCAATTCTTGGTGTTGGCCATGCTGTATATGGTAAAAAAAAAAAAATTTCAGAATGTATGTAAAATATTATTTTAACCTGTTAATGTTCCTTTAAAGGAGTCAGATCATTCATTTTATTTCCTATAAACAAGAGATAATGTGTAGTCATTATCAGTAAACAGCTTCACTATTGAATAAACATTTCGACTTTACTTGCTTTTACCCAACCTGACAGCTGTTTATTGTGTAATACGCTACTTAAAACTATACACCATCAGTTCTCGTAACTGATGTAAAATAAAATAACAGCAGTGGTAACCAATTCAGCACATCTTTATTTTTGAGAAAACGGTCCTTTTAACATGCATTTTTAATATGGTTTCATTATATTATGAAACTTTGTTTGGTGAACAGAAAATATGTAATATTTTATTTAACTGGTTCATTTTTTTATCAACTGAAATGTTTATGACGCTTTTAGGTGCAGTAAAAGCTCATTGTATGAACAGGCTTGAGTATATTTTAAAAGTCTTATTTATATTCATGTATATTTTTGGTATTTCACTTGAAAAACTATATTCTTTAAAATGGTATTTACAATCTAAATTATATACTTTCAGAGAAAACACAGACATTTTATATTTACCATAGTGTATAACCTATGACATTAGAGCTGACTTTTGGGACCCACAAAGTCTGCTACTACAAGTCCCCCTGCCTTATTTAAATTTACACCAGTTGCTAGGGTTGAATATTTATATTTGATATCTCCTGGATATCGTAGGTTATTCATTGTCTGCCACTCACCCTCTGCAGCTGCCCAGGTCTAGACTTTGATGTCTTTGAAAATCATCACATGTCTCTTTGATTTTGGGGAGGACCCTCCATCATTTTGTGGCTAAAGGAAGCAGTAAGCCCACTGCAAGCTTCCTTCAAATTGGCTGCCTGCAGCTGAGCTAACTTATGCTTAAGCGACCTTATGACCTCTGGCCACAAGGAGGGGTAGTTCAATAGCATGAGGGGACAGGAGATTCAAGAGGACAAAGTACAGGATGTAGAGCAAGGGACTCCCAGGTTGCAATACTGGCTCTGCCACTGATTCTCATTGTGTCCTTTGCCAGGTTGCTTAAATGTTCCATATGAGTTTCCTTATCTGTAAATCATGCATGATAATACTTTCTCATATATCTCTGAATGATATAGTTCATCAAAATGGGGTGGTACAACCATCAAGTTTGGTAGTGGTGGAGAAACCAAGATTTGAGGCTGCATTAGTTCTGACCTGCCTCACTGAAGGGGTCACCAACTGTAAAAGCAAAAGTTGGTCTGCATATTTCCCACCCCATCCCCTGTACTGTCATCGAAGCCTGAACACAGCCAAAATCTTCCAGTGGCAGAGGTGCTCACATCTCTCAGATTCTTTGGACAATTGTCCCTTGAAAACTTGGTTAAATGTTTCAATAATGCCCTGACCCCAGCCCTAGCTGCCGGGCTCCATTTCTCCTGAAGCAGGAGTCTGGGAACGACCTGAAGATTTCTCACACTCTTCTTCAGAGAGTTATTCAGTTAATTTTGGACGTGCGCTGAAGAGCTATCTTTCTCACTTTGTGCATAGTAGTGTGATCTGGGTGGAGAAGAATCACTTATATTTGCAGTGAGGAGGGGATTGTTTTACAGGCATACCCAAAAGTGCTAAGACCAGCTCTGTATGGCAAAATGTGACAGCTTTTCTGCAGTTCAGCTAATGGACTGTGAGTGAATATTATTAACGTGTCTATTTGTTCATTTACATAGGAAAAGAATAGTGCTCACATCGTGTATGTTTTTTCTTACAAAGAAGCAGATGCCTCTTGGAAAACAGTTGTATTTATTAACTTTTCTGTCTGTATATTCTGTTTTCTTTTTCTTATTCCATATTACTAAGAAATTACATGCTAAAAAAATCCTTTATTTCTTAAGAATTCAGCTGCTGCTTCTGCTTATTCCTCTGTGGAAATCATAATGTTCTATCTCTAACATCACAGTCACTTCTACTGGGATATCACAAATAAGATGATGACTTCAGGCAAGGAATAAGCAACAGAAGCCGGTGAACTTATAAACAACAGTTTTTTAGTCATGCAGATGTTTTTGGTAATAAAGAATGGGGGGGAAAGTACAAAGACAAAATGATATGAACAAAAAAGTATTTCTAAATAGAATTTTTAAAATGTTTTCTTGGCAGCCTCAGTGTCTCCTTAAAGTAGATTGTTTTCCTAAAAAATGATTTGTCATAATTGCATTGAACACAGAACTCAATGAAGTGTGTAACCTCATGTGTTTCTTGTTGTGATATAAAATTTTATCTACATTTTTTACAAAAAAAACCCTAAAAATTAGAAAACTGGAAAAAATAGATGTTGGTAATTTAAAAAAAATTCATAACTTTTACATTCTAACCAAAAGTCTGAATATTTGCTTAACTGCTTTAAAATATAAAATAAACAATGACTTTTCAATAACTAAATTACATACAATAGCAACTTTGCAGTGATCCCGTCATCTCACAAACTAAGCAGGGCTAGATCACTATTTGGATGAGACCATGTAACAGTTGTAGGGAACGATGTGGTGATTCAGTAAGGTGAAATTATCCGTGACTCATTACTGAATCTGTAAAACAGAAATTTTGACCATTTGTAGTCATCACAGATACTGTGGCAGTGTTCAAAGCATTAGAAATAATTCCTGTCTGGTTACCTAAATGTTTTCCCTTCTGTATTTTCAGTTGGATACATTATTTTTCACATGTCCTAAATTGCTGTGGAATGTTGCTGTGTGTACTTCACCTCAGAGATGGCTGCATTGCAGTGGTAGATGGAAGTAATTATTATGTGTAGTTAATATTTCAGTTTCTTTTCTACTTCAGGTTCCGTTTGCACAAAAGGCGATACATAAATGCTAGATGCTATTGTTTTTGTAAAGAGAACCGCTCTTCTGTATTAAAGGACTACAGTAGATAGTGCGGGCAGTGGGGAAGCTTTTCATCATAACGAAAGGAAAAAGTTAAGCTTTTTTATTCCATGTGAGCTAATAAGATTAACTTAAATTTGCTAAACTTTAAAGGAATATATTTACTCCATGACACTGATTCATGTGGTATTGTGGGATCCAAATTTCCATTAGCTGTCTGAAAATATTCTAGGGAACGAGTATTTGATTAAGGGAGGCTCCATGGAGTCCTTAGTTTGATGGAAACTTCCAAATTTGAGGCCACTGAGCACTGGGTTCCAAACAGGTCCAATTCAAACAAATTTGGAGTCCCCTGCAAAGCTATTCAATTGGGCACCTATATGCCAGGACCAAGATTCAGTATCACCTGTCCTCCATACCCATACCTATTCCCAACCCATATATAGTGCCAGGTGAGTTCACTCTGCATTGGAATATGGACTATGAAATATGTATAAATTGAGGTTTGTGATTGTGGGGGTTTTCTGTTCACTGGGGAGGGAGAGCATGTAGTCTGTCCCAGTCTGGGGGGGGATGGAGAGAGAAACATACTGATTATCCCCCCCACAAAGGACTTTGTTGGCATGAAGTTGCTCTTTCTCTCCAGCACGTTGCACTAGAATGGGTGTGGTGGCCCCATAATCTGGCAGACCCGTATGGCTGCAGTAGGTTTGGAAGCATTGTTAGAATTGGCTCTGGTTCCACAGATTTGTCATCACTGGGGTAAGAGCACCAGCAGCTCATACAGCGAATCTCACTGCTGAGCAAATTGTTCAGCACTCAACCCCAAGTCCTCTCATAGCTGAGACATCTTCTGCCTTGTCCCATCCAGCACAAGCTGGAAGAAATAACTGCCAAAACTTGCTTTCAAGAAGTGGAATGATGAGTTTCTCAGATTTCCTCTACAATATGTAGAGGTGGGAGTGGGGAAAGGATGGATGAACACAAAGCCAAGAAGGGAGAATAGAGAGAGACCCCTCTGAGGCAGGATGTGCAATATGTCACTCTGTTTCTCACTAGGAGGGAAGTTTAATCTCTCACTCCCAACTGCTAGGAAAGAGCTTGGTGAGGGAGAAGGGATTTTGGTGAGGGATAAGTTACATTTTGGTGGCTCCCAGACCACATTTAGTCTTAATCACCAGATGAGAGACGTGAAATATCAGGAGCAAAAAAAAAAAAAAAACAAGAGCCGGCGGCGGAGGAAAAAACAAAAACAAAAGCAAAAAAAACCACAAGAGCCACCGGAGCATAGGAAAAATTGGTGGGTCTGAGCACCCACCGGCAGCTCCACGCCCCGCCCCCCGCACCAGCTCGCCGCCTCCTCCACCTCTGCCTCCCCTGAGCGGGCTGCCGCATCCTGCTTCTCCCCCCTCCCTCCAGCACTTGCGCCGCCATACAGCTGATTAGCGCAAGCCTGGGAGGGAGGGGGGAGGAGGAGGAATGCAGCGTGCTTGGGGAAGAGGCGGGGCCAGGGCGGGGATTTGGGGAGGGATCCAATGGGGCAGTGAGGGGGCGGGAAAAGGGCGAGAATTTGGGGAGGGATCCAATGGGGGAGGGAGGCGTGGAATCGGGGCGGAGCCGGGGCGGGGGGGACACGAGCCCCCTCCGCCTGTGCGCTGGAGGGCAAAATATCGGGACAATTCGCGTCCCAATGACGGGGGACAAACAAGTAAATATCGGGACAGTCCCGATAAAATCGGGACGTCAGGTCACCCTATAATCACCACTTCAGGAAATGGTTGTGAGTGATACACGTAGTGATTGTGGCAGATTGACAATATCCAAAACAGTCTTTGGGGGTATTTTGTATTAGAATTGCAATTGTGTATGTGGTATTGTGGCATTTTATGTACTTTCTCTAGTAGGTAGTGGGGAGGCTAATGAACTTCATCTGTTATCTGCCTTTGAAGCCTTCTCCCTGGAGATATACACATACACTAGTTCAGACTGAATTTCCCAGGGGCAGAGAGGCAAAGAAAGGGTTTTGGGATGAAAAGTCTGGATTTAAATGCACAGGACCCCTAGTCCATGGAGGGCCTCAATCCTTAAGGTAGAGTTGGGAGGACTGGGCCTGCCAGAATCCCTGTTAGCGTGAACTCTGGTAAGCGTCTTAACATGCAAGAAGGTTCTTTTACTGTTTTTAATATATTTTCTCTGTAATGCTTGTACCTGAAGAATAAAGTAGGTTGGAGAGAACTTTGAGGTACCTTATATCCGCAGAAATCACTCTGTTATCAGTCTGAAGAAAAAGCAAGCAGATCTGTTTAGGCAGACTCTCTTTGCTGGGAAATACACAGTGAAGACAGGGAACTGCAGCCTGGACATACCCTGGTCAAAAGGGAGTTGAGAGGTGGGTCTCCCCTAGGGTGACCAGACGTCCCGATATTTAGGTGTTTGTCCCGATATTTCGCTTCACCGGCAGCACTGGGGTTTTTTTGCTCCGCCGGCAGCACTCGGCTTTTTATTTTTCTCCACTCCCTCCCCCACCCCCATGTGTCCCAATATTTTCTTCCTCTCATCTGGTCACCCTAGCCACCCCACCCAAGAGAGGCAACAGCTGGGGAGCTGGAAGCTGAGAGCTGGATGACTGAGGTGAAACACAGGTGCAGTTGCCCTGAACTGTGACATATTTGCAACAAAGCTTGTTTACAGTGATTACTAAGGAATTGTTCTGTGACCTTTTCAATCCTCTCCAAACACATACATATTGAGAAGCCTAGAATGATTGTGGTACACCGGTATTTTCAGCATTGTTAATGCTGAACGTGTATATTGTGCTTAGAGTACTTTCTGTATTCTTGATAAAATGTTCAAAAGCTTCTAAAAGAAAATGTGGCTACACATTAAGACAGGTGCTTTTACAAGACCAAGGTCATTTAATTGGGGAATGGTAACTGCTATGTTCCTTACTTGGTAAGATAATTGCTATAACTTGTGAAGACTATGAACAGCAGTTTTCTAAAAGCATTTAGCTCAGTGCATTGGCAGGTGTTTGCATTTTCTGGAAAGATCCATCTTCCAGATTGCTAATGAGTGGCCAAGCAAGCATACAGAGAGTTAATAATACTGCTTAATTGCCACAGTCACATAGAGCAACCACATAATTTATTGCTATTCTAAGCCTCTGAACACTAGAAGAATGATAAACTATATGACAAAGGCTTACTGAGATTGCTAGTTAGTGAAAGTCACTGGCTAGAGTTGAATATCTCTCTGCCTCTAGCAGGTGATTCTTCTAACAGCATTTTCCTGCTTCATCAGGAAAAAAGGGCATATAAATATTTTTTTTTCCTTGGCAGCTATTATCAAAGTAATATACTTTCCAAATCATTACACAGCCAAAAGTTTCTTCCTGTGTTTAAACATCCACAGTGGATTAGAAAAGGATGTTGTGTTTTCCTGGACACACCTAATGAAACATAAATGTTAAGTGAGTCTGTGTTACTTGAACATCTGGTTGGAATATCGCTTTTAGCACATGTATAGTGAACTAAGATACCGTACAAGGAAATGTGCTAAAAAGGGAAAGACAGGCAAATTAGGGGATGAGTTAATCTTGCAAACAGGATAGGAGATGTCTCCCCTAATCCACGTGACCACCAACGGTCACAAAGTGCATTGTAGCGGTTAAATGGTTTTAAAAAATATCTGTAGTCAGCAGAAGTATTACTTCTTTTTTTAAAAGAAATAAATGAATTTATGATAAAAAACTGATGAAAAAAACTGACTTTTTTTTATGTTAAAGTCTCTTGACTTGACTGGCCTAAATTAAGCAGGTTAGCTAAATTGTCTCATAGTGTCACTTTTACTTGACAAGTAAAATCCCAGAGCTCCCTTTCCTGAAACTAATAGTAATGTTCAGAATAAATGCTGAACAAAATGTGATGGTTGCATTTTTAGCAACTTGAGGGTTAGACTTGTCCTATTTTGCAAGTGGGGTAATCCACAAAGGTTTGGGACTCATATTGGCAAATTAATTGCCTTTATCTAGAAATTAGTCCAAAATATGTTTGAGAGTATTCACTGCACACCCAACTAATTGTTCCAAAGCCTTTCCTGTCCTTCTTCAAAGTCTGTATCCCTGAACAGTAGTAAATTCCTGTGTCAGTACTGGTAAGTGGATAGACAGTAGAAATGCAAATTTCTGCTAATGAAATAACCAGTCCTCTTTAGTGTATGGAAAAGTAATTACCCATAAAAGACTGCATCACAGTTGTGATATTACCTTGACTAGCATTTGATTTGAAATCTGTAACAGAGCTAAACACAAAACTAACAGTTAAATACAGATTCATACATACAAAGAGGGTTTTTGGAACAAACTGAAGTATATTGGGAAATAGTTGCTAAAGCATTAGCTAAAGTTCTCAAGTTGCCATGGTTACTTGGGAATTTTGCATTTTATCATAGGTTAAGATGCATAGGATGAAGTAGCCAAAATAAACAGGAAGTATAGTACACATGAACTAAAAATCTCCAAATCACTCAGCATCAGCTAATAGAAAGACAAATAGCTCACAATATCAGCTGCTTGCTGACAAATCTATGAATGAATAGAGAAAAGAGGCCTGAAGGATATTTAGAACATGTGTGATTTTAAAAACCCATGTAATTTTTGGAGTTAGAATTTACTTTATTTTTAAAAGAAAATAATCTCTAAAAATGTAAAGAGTGGAATGATTTTTATAAGCTAATTCTGGTATTGAAACCTAATGTTTGGCTTTGAGACCTTTAACAAAGAAGGTTGATGAAAACACAGATAATGCATTTCATACAGTTAGGCTGGCAGTAGCACTTATACAGGAAGCAGTTCATCCCCATGGAAACCTATTTGCATTTGGGACATTTCTACTGGTTGATTTTTTTATTTAATTTTTTTTACTAGAGTAGCTGATGTTTTAGCATAATTGCCATATATTGACAACAGATTTCAAAAGTATTTTTAAAATGTCAAGTAGCTGAGCATGTGTACATTGGAGATGTTAAGATATTCAGCTAAGCTTAACTTTAGGTGTAGGATGAAGAACTGTTCCTGATTAATTTTAGGGCAATGTTTGGCCTTCCATTACCTATCACAAGCTGAAGGAACAATGCCTTTAAACTGATTTAATAAAATACATTTATCTTGAACTTTTTTTTAAAACAGGTGACAAGAGAACTGAAACAGTATGACAATAAGATTATAGAGTGTAAATTTGAGAACAACAGCTGGGTCTTCATGAGGCAGAGAATAGACAAAAGCTTTCCAAATGCTTACAACACTGCCCTAGGTGAGTAGAATAACTTACTTTTGCACATACATTTCATTTTTACCATTTCAGTAAACTTGGTTAAATGGACTCTGGCAGAAAATTTAGTCCCAGAATTTCATCTGCCTTAATATTGTTCTAATTTAATGAGGGAAAATGGTCTGTAGTCTCAATATCTAGTTTAGCAGTCTGTGTTTTTCCAGTATAACATTAGGTCCTGATCTTGCAAAGACTTACGTATGTGCTTAAACTTTTACACCATGAGTAATCCCAATGGTTTTAATGGGACATACTCACTGGGTGAAATCAAATAGGCTACACTCCCATTTGTTATGTGCCAGCTGGCTCAGGTTAAGGGAATGTTTAATTGCAGTGTAGATGTTTGAGCTCAGTCTAGAGCCCGGGGTCTGGGATCTCGCAAGGTGAGAGGGTCCCAGAGCTCAATCTCCAGCCTATGCCCAGACATCTACACTGCAGGTAAACAGCCCCTTAGCCCAAGCCCCACGAGCCTAAGTCAGCTGACACGGGACAGCCACGGGTTTTTAATTGCAGTATAGACATACCAGTTACTTCACCGAGGCCATGATTTCCCCCGTGGTGTGTGAAGTAAATGTGTGTGAGTTCTTCGCAGAATTGGGACCTTATTTAGTCAAATATATGCTAAAGGCCTGCATTTAAGTGAGGCCCCCCAAAATATAGTTGCCTTAGCTCTACAACACAGTTAACTGACAAGCACTGGTGCTATGTTGACTTGTGCTGATGCACAAAGAAAGATACTTTGGCACATCAACATGCTACATAAGTTGAATTTGTTAAACAAAAAAAGCCATGATAATTTCAGCTCTATTCAAGATCATTGTTTGCCAGATGGAAGACAAAATTAGTAGGAGAAAATGTAATTTCAAGCTCCTAAAATAGTATTACAAACAATAGAGAGTAAAGCAAATGAAAGCTATGAAAAAAAGTTGTCCTTATAGGATTGTGACGCCTTCAGATTCTCCTATAGACAATAAAAAAGAATCCTCTGAAAATGCAAAAGAGCAATTTTCTTTCAGGTGGGATGAATGAGTTTAAATAAAGATGTGTTGGAATAATATGAGTAATAATAGTCATACTGAACTGGCATTTTGTGGTGGTATCATAAACTTAAACATGGTATTCAGAACTACTAAGCTTGCCAGGAGGTATATGTATATTCCTAGTTTTTCTTTAAAATTAATCCACCCATGTAAATTTCTGATAATCTAGTGAAATTAAATTGTTTGGATGAGCAAATTGAAATTAGCCATTTGATCAAGTGACAGTAGGACTGTTGGTGCCTTTAGGGAGACACCTCAGAATTCAAACAGCTCCACCACCATAGCAGCTTTGTGCGTCTTCTGCAGCCCTCACACCACCAAGAGGGAAAGAGGGATGGGCCACTAAAGAAGAGGTACCACTGTACCACCTCCTAAAGTTTTTCCCCATCAACACCAGCATTGCCTCCTAGTTGCTTCAGCAACCTTTTTTCTTTTGGCCTGCCCCAGCCCCCTCCCCTACTTCCAAGCCACAGCAACTTTTCCTCTTCCTTCCTCCACTCCCAGCATGCACAGCTTTCCTCTTCTTCCCCTCTGCTAGAGCTGGCTGAAAACAAATTTTCTGAAGAGTTTTCTCACCAAATAAATAAATAAATAAATTCAGAGAGAGAGAGGTTTTTGTAAAAAAAATTCTCATGGGAAATCATTTTTTACAATGAAATAAAAAAATCTGTGAGGAAAAATTGCATTTTTGGTTCAGTTGTTGAAAAAAGTTATTTTTGGAGTTTTGATAGGTTCTCTCCCCTCCTCCTTTCTTAACTTTTCCCCATTCGAAAAGGTCTATGGTGAGGAGGAGAGACCCACTTTTTTCCACATTTGAAAAAAGCTGGAAAGAAATAGTAAAGCTAAAATAAAATGTGTGTGTGCTACTTCTTTCCCTTTTTGAACTTCTTTCTTTTTAGACTTTTCCAGTGGAAAAAAGTATTTTTAAGAAATAGTGATTTTTTTTTCCTTTTTGTCCCATTAGTCCTGGTCAGCCTTTAAAAATGGTCATACAAATTTACCAGCACAGGCTTGCTGGGGTGATAACTTTTTTATTTTTGTAATTTTTTGTTTGTTTTTGGCAAGGCTAGCTACTTTTCATTATAATACTGTGTTTAAATGGACTAAAACTGATGCATACAGAAGAAATTTTTAAAAAGCATCTTTATACCAAAAATGTTTTTAATTATAAAACCATTGCTATTAGGGAAGGTTTTATTAATGTTACATTCAGATTGTGCATGCTTCCAGAATTACAGTGGTATGAAAAGAATATCTTCAGTGGCCCATGAAACCATATTTTTAATTGCTAGTCATGAAGATGATTTTACTTTATATCAGTTGAGGGAGATAAGTTGACTCATTTTATTTAATGGATGTTGGGCCTCAAAAGAGTAACAATTATTCTTCCTCATGAAACTGCCTCTGTAGTATAGCTGATCTTCCTCATACTGTCTCTCAAAATCTTTTATAGCCTTATCTTATATTTTTGTCCCAGATAATCATGGAATTCCACCTTAAATCAATATATCTTGCTTCTAGCCTTTTTTCCTAAGTACCATATTTCATCAGACGAGACCAGGTTGCACAGGCAAAATGATAAAAAGATACTCAGTTCAGAATCAAGCCTTTTCATAAATTGTCTAAATTGTTTGATATTTGATGAAAAATCCAAAGACTTAGGCATTTCAGTTCCAAGTTTGTCAAAATGGATAAAATCATGTATTCCTACTGGTTACGACTTACGTAGAGCTTCAGAGCCAGAAGACACATTGCACAAGAGCTTTGTTGCTACTACTTGCCTAAGTAATGTGCTAATTCCTGACATTTATATTGAATTTAATTTTACTTTTTTACAAAGATTTATTCTCTTGACTAGAAGGCTAGACTGGTGCCCGTTGGGACAGCAGTTCTTTATTCTCTGTAGTCCTCAGCTGTGTGTGAGCAAAGTAGAATAATTTCATCCCTAACACAAAAGTTCTATAAAATATATGTTCAAAACTGAACATTTGTGCCAAATACTGTCATTTATTTTGCAAATACAGGATCAAATTGTTCAAGTGTTGCATGCAGCCAATCAGTTTAATAACGTCAAAATGTGTTCTTTGTTCCCAGCTGTATGTAATAGCATCCAAAATCCAGTCACAAAGGAAATGTTGTTTGAGTTCATTGGTCGGTGTACAGCAGCTTCTCAAGGACAGACGCAAAAACATCACCTGGATCCTGACGCTGAACTCATGCCCCCACCTCCTCCCAAAAGACCACGCACCATAACCTAAGGCCACAGTCCGAATGAATAGCATGTTGTTTACAGATCTGCAGAAGGTGAAATGAAAAGGTGTGTGGATTAAAAAACATTTGCAAAAAAGTCATTCTATGCATCCTGTAAATATCTAGATGCATTTTTTTCAAATGCCACATCATGAACCGACATTCTTTTTGTAACTGGCAAATTCAACCTTACTTTGTGGGATTTGAAGATTGAAATATCCAAAGGTTTAGACAAGAACAGTATAGAATCAGTGGAAAGCTGCCTTGTTTATACATGGATATCTTTCACCCTTAATTTATAATGTTGGCAATCTGGAACTGTGAGAAACCATTGGAACACTGTACTTTTTAGAATCTGTGTTTCAATTATAGTGGTGTTTCTTTTTCTTTCTTATTATTTAATTAGTTCAGATTTGTCACCCTTAGTATAATTTATCTTAGTGTTACTACATTTCTGAGACTTATGTTCAAGAACAAACAGCAATGTTGTTTGTGCACTGTATTGGTTTAAAAAAACCTTATTAGGTTTACTAATTTTAAAATTAGCTGGGTTTTTTGTTAAAATATTAAAGAACTGAATCTTTATTGTTGTAAATAGCATCCTTTCTAAAGGAAATGTGCTGGGTGGTCGTGGGGGGTTGGTTTTGTTTTCGTTTCATTATTTGAAGTCACACACCTAATGTCTGGTGGGTCAATTTTAGCTCTGCATTTTAAGTTTATCTGTAGATAAGGAACACACGTGATGAAATCCTTAGTATTAAGGTCTCTATTTTGAGACAGTTTCTAATACAGGGTTTAGGTCTCCACAGTGAAGCCATTATAAATAATATGTAAAGGTACACCTCACTGTGATATGCAAGAGTAATACCCAGTACTAATGATGTTGTCTTAGATCCAGGTGCAAAATGGCAAAAGAAATGCCAGCCAGCATCTTTGATGAGAAGGTAATGCCAATGGAATAGAGCCCTGTCACAGGAAAAGGGCCTCCTGTTTTTAGATAAAAGCAGGGCAAAGGCAAGACATTTATTGGTGGAAATTAACATGCTGAATACCAAGCCGTTAATTTTCAAAGCAGCAATCAGTTGTCCTGTGACAGGATTCTAATCCGCTGACTTTATTTCTGTTATACCCAGTGATGAAACAAATATCCTAATGGCCCTTGCTGCAGTACAATTGGAAGTTGTTCGCTCAATTAAGATGGAAAAGCTGCATTCTAACAGACATATGGAGGCATTGCTCTGAGTTTGAATTAACTAGAAACAAAAGTAATTTTAAAATGCAGTTTTAAAAGTTTTCTGCACAGTTAATAAGCTGGTGTTTGGCTATACAGTTATTGATAAATAAGTATAAGTATAAATATGGGTGATCCATTCATTCAACAGTCTGGTTAACTAACATAATTTCATTTGATATAATAAATGATCCAAAATAGTTTATATTTAAATGAGTTTTAATGTTTGTAAATAAAGTTAACTCATGCAGTATTTTTTTCTATATGGAAATTTTAGGGCTACGCTTTGTGGGGGGCTCCTCCAATTGTTTCAAATATACACTGTATCATTCACATGGTAATCCTAATGTCTCTTTCCTGGGATACTCCATATATGTGTTAGGGCATTGAAGAGGTTTAAAAAGTTGCTTTTTTTGCTGCAGTAAAACTTGAGGAAAAAGTGTGTTCATCAAAGCTCATGTTTCAACCATACATACTTTCCATGTATTATCTTTATAACAGATATATCACCTATGCAAGGTTGAAAAATTATCTCCCCAAAACAACCTTATAAATTTCATGTGAAAACCTATGCAACCTCAATTCATCCTTCATGGAAACACACAGTACATTTCTTTTCCACATAGTTTTTGTTGTATTTTTCCCCAGACTTACAGCCCTACCATTGAGTTAAGTCATGACATATATTTTATCAACAATCTCTAGTGCTGTTTAAATGTCTATGGTAATTGCAACCTTTTAACTGAGAATGAGATATGTGAAAAGAGCATTTTGTTTTAAATATTTATCCAGATTATTTCCTCTCTTCTCCTTCCCACCCTCCACCTCTTTATTTCAACAGAATTTTAAAGTTTATAATTTGTCATTTTCTTTAGTGCATTGTAGCCTGCCCTCGACGTGCATTCCACCCAGTTCATGAATGCACTGTTACCCTTTGCATATTTTGACATTACTTTTTTTTCCACTCAATTTTTAAAATTGGTATATTGAAGGAATTGTAAAGACATTGAGAGATGATCTGATGGTTTGAGAGATCTCTGCTCAGATTTGACTTGAAGTTCTTCCTGCACTGCAGCTCTGTAGCCTTTGAAAGAGGCTGAACATCTTAGGTTTTCTGGACAACGTTTTTTTTTTTTTTAAAAAAAGGGATTGGGAAGGGAAGAGTAGAGTGAAGAAGCAGATGAAAACAATGGAATTCCACTTGGACTAGCTGTTTGGTTGGTTTTGTTTGTTTGTTTGGTTGGTTGGTTTTGTTCGTTTGTTTGGTTTTGTTTGTTTGTTTGTAAGACGTATGAGACCCTGCTCTCTTCTACTGGATATTCTAAGATAGGGGGCAAGGAAGAGCCTGTGCCAAAAAACCTGAGAAAAACTCAACTGTCTGCTCTTAGGATATAGAGTATGAACCCATCCTCTAAGTTGTTGTTTGTTAAATAGTACATGTACAGTTACGTTTTGCTTTCAATGGAGTTCTCAGAAAATGTCAGTACGTTCCTCTGCAAACTATGTATTAAGTATTTTAATAAAGTCAATGGTTTAAAAGAATGGACGTTCATTTACTTGTGCTAGTGGTCTAATTATTTATGCTTATGATATCCACCCATCCCATTGCCAGCAATGGGGTACTCGACCAATACTCAAGATTCAAACAGAAGAATTTTACATGATTTGCAGAGGTCAGAGGTTCAACTCTGGGCTAGAAAGCCTATACATAAGCATTCCCAGAGAGCCAATAAGTGATATAGCTCTTGGCTATGATAAATATTTTTTTAAAGCAGAGTTTTCCCTTCCTACTGCCTGAGAGGGAACTGAAGAATTGGTGAATCAGAATAACTTTTTATAATGTGCTAACATATATTACATTATTAATTAATTATTTTAAATGTCTACTGTACAAAAAGACCAAACCAATTTCACTATTCCCCCACTCCAGTTAAATTCTCACTGGATACTAATTAATACATATTTGGGGATGCATGAATCACTGAATAATTTTATGTAGGCTTTGAGTGTTTTACAGTAGTATATGTTCCATCTTCCTATATTGTGTTAAGCCAGTAAAATAAATAAGCTCCCCAAATTAAACCTTGTCGTCTTGTGTTCCAGATACCTTCACAGTATTTCTCTCTGTGACACTGCTTCTTTGGATGCATATTCCAACTCACAGGGTGTGCTAGCTGGTGCAGCTCAAGAGGTGGAACCTGCTCATAGCAGTGCTTGTCAGAGCACTTGTGCACCCTGCTATCCCTTCCCTCTTCCTTCCTGAACATTCTGGGGGTGAGGTTATAGAAGGGGGAGTGGCACCCTCTGCTGCCTCAGTTCCTTCCAAATGCAGCAGCAGATGGATATTAGCCTCTCTGGATCCAGTTGGATCTGGAGCCTTCACTCAAGAACAATTTAGTGCCTTTGTTTAGTATAGTTTTACTTTTAGTGTAGTTTTCATTATTAGTTTTAGTGGTAAACTTATTTAAGGAAAAAAGGTTTTATTCTTAGCATAGATAGTAGATATGTCTTCAATTCTCACTCCTGGTTCTTTGTCAGATTGATTTTAAAACTCGCAGCAGTGAGTCTCAGTGCCCCGGTCTACAGACTTGAGCTCACAGCACTAAAAGCAGCTGTGTAGACACTCAGGCTCTGAAGCTCAGGATGGGGGAGTGGGTTTCAGAGTCCGAGCTCCAGTCCGAGCCACAGCGTCTACACTGCTGGTTTTAGTGCTGTAGTGTCAGCCCAGGCTCTGAGGCCTGGTCTACACTGGGGGGGGGGGGAGATCGACCTATGATATGCAACTTCAGCTACGAGAATAGCGTAGCTGAAGTTGACATATCTTAGTTCGACTTACTTCACGTCCTCACGGCGCGGGGTCGATTGCCGCGGCTCCCCCGTCGACTTTGCTTCCGCCTCTCACCAAGCTGGAGTTCAGCAGTCAACGGGAGAGCGATCGGGGATCGATTTATCAGTCTACTCTACACGCGATAAATTGATCCCCGATTGATCGATGGCTACCCGCTGATCCGGCGGGTAGTGTAGACGTACCCTGAGATTCAATTCCCTGTTTTTTAAAATGCAGTGTAGACATAACCTAAGAGACCTGGCTTCAAAAGGTAGGTGCATCTCTTGTCCGGCCGTTTTCCCAGGATCAGGATGCCCATAGTAGATGCTTGGCGTGCGTCAGAGAGGGTCGCTGTCCCTCATGCTGGTCTGTCTGCAGCACATTTACCCCCAGCGTGCTCAAGGAGACCCAGAACAGGCTGCAAGCCTTATTGCTGCAGGAAGTTCTGGCTATGAAGTGTCCTGGATCCGATACATATGAGATCTGTACTCCAGATGAAAATACCAGTGTCTGCTTTTAGCACCTGGTGGACTAAAAAGAAGAGCAATATGTATAATACTGTGATCTCTTTCCCAGGATCAGTTTCAGTGCTTCGGTGCAATCGGTATCCAAATTATTGGATTTGACACTATAGTGCTCAGATATTTGGTTGATACCAGCCTCTGCGGGAAGAGCCAAACCACGGGAGAAACCTTCAGCTCCATCTACTTCGGTTCTGAGAAAGTTTGTGCAAGACAAGAAGGCTCCTGCTTGCAAGAATAAGTCACATTCAGGCGATGCCTCAGATCCATATGACCTGGATCCAAGAATATCAGATCCTAAACCAAAGACTAAGGTTCAGGCTTAGGGTGAATCATAGACTAATAGAAATGTAGGACTGGAAGAGACCACGAAAAGTCATCAAGTCCAGCCAAATAAACAGACCATCCCTGACATGTGCTTGTCCAACCTATTCTTACAAACCACCAATATTGGGGATTCCACAACCTGTCTTGGAAGCCTATTCCAGAGCTTAACTACCCTTAGAGCTAGAAAGATTTTCCTAATATCAAACCTATATCTCCCTTGCTGCAGATTAAGCCCATTACTTCTTGTCATACCTTCGGACGTAGAGAACTATTGATTATCATCTTCTTTATAACAGTCTTTAACATAGTTGAAAACTGTTCATCAGATCCAGTCAGTCTTCTTTTCTCAAGACTAAACATGCCCTGTTTTTTTAACTTTTCTTCATAGATCAGATTTTCTAAACCTTTTATCATTTTTGTTGCTCTCCTCTGGACTCTCTCCAATTTGCATCTTTCCTAAAGTGTGGCCTCCAGAATTGGGCACAGTACTCCAACTCAGACCTCACCAGTGCCAAGCAGAGTGAGACAGTTACATCCTGGGTCATACATACTACAGTCCAGTTCATACACCCCATCACAATATTAGCCTTTTTCGCAGCTGTGTCACATTGACGCATATTCAATTTGTGCTCCACTATAACCCCCAGATCCTTTTCAGCAGTACTACCACCTAGCCAGTTATTCCCCATTTTGTAGTTGTGCATTTGATTTTTCCGTCCTAAGTGAAGTACTTTGTACTTCTCTTTTATTGAAATTTCATTGTGTTGAATTTAGACCAATTCTCCAATTTGTCATCGTCATTTTGGATTCTCATCCTGTCCGCCAAAGGGCTTGCAACCCCACCCAGCTTGGTGTCATTTGCAAATTTTGCCTAAAACTTGCCTAAAAACTTATCCCCCAGTTCTGAAAATTGCATTGCATCTGAAAGTTGTTCTAGAGTTGGCAGTAGTTTCTTTATCCACTGTTCGCATGGCACCAACCCTTACTATGGTAGCACAATTGCATGACATTGATTCACAATCAGATCAGTTACCAGATTTGCAAGAGGCAAACAGTGTCTACTTGCCTAAGAGAGTAAAAGGAATGCTCCTGCTACTTGTCCTTCTTAAGTGTCCCCACCAGGGAAAAGGAGGAGGTCAGTAACATTTGTTTGCTTTTCTGTTTTGCATATGCAGGTCCTGTAGTTTCCCTATTTACTTCTGTGTTGTACCCAAGACCGGCTCTAGGTTAGAGCTGCAGTCCAAGGAAGAATCAAAGTATGCTAGATGTTACAGATATACCTCCAGGTTCCATTATCAGAAGAAGGAATGCACCTCGAAATATGGTGCCTACAGATCATCACACCCTTCCAGATATGACAGATATGGACCCTGAGTTTGGTTACTGGCATGATTGGCAGATTCTGCCCTGGTCTGGAAGGCCCTGTTGTTCCAACTGCAGACATCTGCGGGGTTGCTATTTGGGGCTCTATACTTACATTTACAAAAAATTACTTCCTAGACCTAGCTTCTGCATCGGATGCTTAATTTGTCAGGGCAGTACTTCAATCCTTATTCAGTTAGGACTCCAAGTCCCACCGTCCATTTATGGAATACTGCTTGATAAACTGTCTTGAGTGGGAATGTGCAGCAGAAATGAAGGTTACTTACCTGTAACCGGAGTTCTTAGAGATGGATTCTGCCTATTCACACTTCCTGACCACCTTTCCATCTTCCTCAGAGTCCTAATGGAATCTTGATTGTGGGGAGATGGTGGAAAGAACTGAGGGAGTAGAGGGCGCCTCATCTTCAGAACATTCAGGAACACAGAGGGGAGAAGAGAGAGGGTGGGGGTGCATGAGTACGCCAATGAGCACTGCTGTGAGAAGGTTCCAACGTCTGAGCAGTATTTGTCGGTGCATCCCTTGAGTGTGAATGCACTGAACTATGACTATAGGTAAGTAATCTCCATTCACAGTATAGCAAAAAAACCAAACAAAACACCACCCAAATATGAACTGTTTGTTCACCATGAAAGCAATGGATGTTATGATATCAAAAGCTTTTTCCCCCTCAAATTCTCATAGCAGGAATATAGTTCAACTGAAATATTTTCCCTCTACATTTTCCCATATATTTGATCAGAAGAAAACAGACAAATTGAGTTCAGAAGCCATTAAACGATGATATTCTGATAAATTAAATGTTGACTAAATGTTCTGCACAGAACTATTCTGTGAAGAGAGATTATATTAAGGTTATTGCATTAAATAGATCTGTATAAATTGTAAATACTGAAGATTGGAAAAACACATTTTTATTTTTATTAAAACACTCCTCAAAGTTTTTCTAACTTGTACACAATTCATTAAGGGATTGAAAGTTTTGCATCAGTGGGTAGACCTGAACTCATGTAATTTGTCACAGCTACACTGACTTCAATGGAGCTACTTTGATTTCACCAGCTGAGGATCTGGCGTGAGGATCCTGGACCCACTCCAAAGAAATGCTGGCTGCACCAAGACACCAGTGACATTTTGGGGGTCCAGTGTCACACACACCCTCAGCCAAACTATAAACAAGTACACTTCTCCCCTGATGTAACGCGACCCGATATAACACGAATTCGGATAGAACGCGGTAAAGCCGTGCTCCGGGGGGGGGGGCGGGGCTGTGCACTCCGGTGGATCAAAGCAAGTTCAATATAACGTGGTTTCACCTATAACGCAGTAAGATTTTTTGGCTCCCGAGGACAGCGTTATATCGAGGTAGAGGTGTATTGAAATTATTTACAGTGCTTGAAAAACTTTAGTTTTTAGTCCTGTGAACAGTCATGAAATCTCTGATCTCAACTTGCTGGAATAATTGTAACTACTATCATGCTTTCCCCCCTCCCAATTGAATTCTGATGTGATTTTAGTGGCCTCTATCTCAAGAACGGCCAGAATCCAATGGTGTTATGCCATTTGGAATCATCTAACTCTAGTGGTTCTCCTTCATAGACAGGTTTGCTACTGGTAACAGTGATTTTCCCCTCTGTTACTGCAGTTTAGAAGACAAGGCAAAAGCAGTTTATCACAGGAAACTGCCAGTTTTATTCTGCATCCTGACAGTTACACAGACGGGGTCTCCAGAGCAACCACCTTCCTAATCTTCAGAGCAGAGGAAGAGCCTTGAAATTCATCCCTTTAAAAAAAAAAATCTACCCTCTTTTTCTCTCAGTTTGGTTCGTGACGGAACAGCCTGGAGCATTTGCTCTGTCTTTATGCAGCAGTGGCTCCCCTGTGACTCAGTGCCTTAGTGTAGTGGCAGCATTGTGGTAGGGTGCCACCAAGTTCCAGTCAGGGTCAGAGAGTGGTTGTGCTCGGAGTAGTGTATACACACAGGAAAATATGGTGGTCACTCTGAAGAACCTTACAATCTAATTTGAATCAAGGTGAAAGAAGTGAATGGAGCAAACAATAGGAGGGAATGTGAAGAAGGCAGTATAAGTAGGAAAGTTGATCCAGGAAATAAAAGGTGAGAGCGGGGGGGGAAGACCCTGAGGGCTCTGGTAGGATGTGGCCATTGGTGATGAGCACCCACCAGCCTGAAGGAAGGTTCTAACATGCTGCTCCCCACTGTGCCTGCCTTGTAGGGTCAAGTAATAGAGAACTAATGTCACTTCATTAGGGAACACAGGGCCCACGAGCAAGAATCCTTTGGGATCAGATCTTCAAAGAAGCAGACTAACAGGTAAGTAACTTTCTCTTTTCCTCACAATTATTCTTTGCATTAACTCAAAAATCTCTATGGTGTAACTGTGCATGCACCACTGGGAAGTTAATTTCGTCCTCACTACCCGGTGAGCGAAGGTGTCATAACGAGAGATAAGCTTCGGTCAAATCCCTGAATTGGAACACCACCACCACAGAGAAATTTCTGAACCAAGTGCATGCTGATGAAGGACTTTGTAGTTTAGTGAGTGCTGTGTGAGTACACATGCAATGTGATGCATTATGGACCTCGCTACTGAAACTATGATCCAGATCCTTGGCCTCCCAGCTGCTTTGTACAGCTCAGGAAGCCCAAAGCAGTCAGAAAGTTGCACCAAAGGGACAGCTGGGGAATCCTCTGGAAACCTAAGGTTGGTGTTGCAGGCTCTACACCACTGCCTCCCAGTGATCTGCCAGCATCTGAGATGTGCTGAGTCACTACGCTCCAGTGATCCCCAGCCAGAAGTTGGTTCTGATTTAAGATGGGGACAGAAAGGTGAATTAGAGCTACCTTCCCCGCCAAGCAGTGCTCTGTTGAACCTGTGAATTTCCAACCCTTTGTTCTGATTGCAGAAGTTCATGGTAAGTGGGCACAAACACCATGTATAGCATTTCAGTGCATATGGAATGCCAGCCATACGCATGAAAATACAGAATAACTTCAATAAACTCTGAAGTTACTAGGGGTTTTCTTCAGTGTAAACAAGATCAGAATCTGACCGTAATAGGATGAGATAAGAATAGACCCAGTGACCTTAGCTCTGAATTTCCTTTGTAAGTTTGTTAGGCACTCAGTGTTATTTTAGTGTGTCTGTTAATGCTTATTACATTCTTTCATTTGTTGTGTAGACAAATACTCTGCTATAAGGTCTTATTGTAATAAAGTTTTTGCTTTACTGTATGGGGTTTTGAGATACATAAAATAACCATTCAAATATAAAACACGACATTTAGGATAAAGTTCAAACAATACGGGGAAAAATTGACTGCATCAAACTGCAGAGAATTCACATCTCTAAATAGCTCTTAAAAATGGTCAACTTGCTGGAATAATTTACTTTCGGCTACTGAGCAGTTTGTTCTTTTTTAAAAAATAAAAATTTAATGTGTTACTGTTGTGTAGAAAAATCAATCCTTTGGAATCAATGATAATTTTGCAGGTAGTTAATACTTATTCACATGAATGGCAGAATCTGCCAGTGTTCTGCAAAAGTAACATGTGGCAGAACAAATATTCAAGTTTGTAACATTACTACTGACCAGGTATGGTTTCTAGATTTTACCATTCGTTGTTGTTCACATAAATGTTTTGTATTTTACCCCTGCAACCAAATGGAAACTGTGCCAGCCAATCAGATTACTGGATGGCTGCCCTCTTACTCATATAAAAAGAGAAACAAATACAGCTTTTCTCATTCAGATGCTAACACATTTATTAAAAGTACTGTGCACCTTTACAAAATTACTTCACAAGAAATCACCTTCATTAATCTGAAGCCCGTAGCCCTAGTCAAACCAGGCACTGGAAGTTTTCTCGGCAGTGGGGAATCCTCCTCTGGTTTGTGGCTGCTGTGCAATGGCTCCAATGCTACCCTCCTGAACCCTGGCAAAGAAGTGTGTCTAGAGGGAAGGGGGCATGGCTGGGGTGCTGCTGCAGCCTCCGGAAGGTCGCTCTAACATACATTAGGGACTAGCCCCTTCCCCTGCAGCCACAGGAGTAGGGAAATGCAAAATTGCCTGATGGCCATCTTTGACCTTCCTGCCCCCTCTAGTCCTGCTCTTAGTGCTGTTAGCTGGACCAGAGAAATCTGACCCCAGTTCCCTAGATCAGTGCTTCCCTGCCAGGGATAAATGCACAATTGTTATACAACGCTATAGTTGTGCATAGTGCTTAACTAGGGTGACCAGATGTCCCGATTTTATAGGGATAGTCCTGATATTCAGGGCTGATATAGGCGCCTATTACCCCCCCCCCCATACTTTGTCCTGATTTTTCACACTTGCTATCTGGTCACCCTATGCTTAATGGATACATGAAATGGCAAGTAGAGCTTGGCAAAGTATTCTGTATGAAACCTTTTAACCAAAAAAAAAAATACAGAATTTGCTCCATTGTTTGTCGGGGGGTAGGTGGGATTCTAGAAAAAATCCAAACGTTTCGTTTAGACATTTTCTAAATGAAACTTTTCAATTTTTTTGAGTCAAACGAGTTTTCATTTCAAATTTTTCTTCAATTTTTTTTTAAATGTTACACTCGAAAACAAAACATTTTGAGTTTTATTACAAACCATTTTCTACAGGACTTACCTTTTTGGCCAGTAGTTCTCACTTCCTCCATTGTCTGTACTGGAGAAATCAATCTTGTACTTCTAGAGAGATAATTTAACATCTTCAGCGTGGAAGAAACATCTGTAGTAAAATGCTGATACCTTTTCACTTTTATATGTTGTGTTACAAAGTATCGCTACTTCTACTGATAGAGCAAGGTGAACGCACTTCACCATTATCTCATTTGTGCCACAGTTGATGATGTGGTCAATCATTATGGAACACACTATAATAATTCCCATCATCATTTAAAGACTTTGGGATGTTTTGGAGTGTAGGGTTCTATTAATCACTTTTAAATACATATTTAAAATGAAAAAATGCAGATTGGCAAATGCCAATTGTAGAGCTTGTTGGAAATTTTTCTATGAATATTTTTTCTCAAAAAATGCTGATTCATTGAAACAAACTGTTCACAAAACAGGTTTGGATTTGACAAGTCTCCTGATTCAAAAAAAGTTAAGTTTTGAAACAGTTAAAATATTTTGTTCTGACATTTTCAAAATGAACAGTTCTGGCTTTCTTATTTGAGATGACTTTTGGTTTTGAAGTGTCAGCTAATTAGATTTTTAAAAGAGAAAAAAGGTGAAAATCTAAATGAAATGTTTCACTTGGCCTGAACTGAAAATGTTTTTTTGTTTGTTTGGTTGGTTGGTTCACAAATGTTTTTGAGATTTTGACTTTTCATACCAATTTGAGCCAGGAAAATTTTTCTAAGGCTTGACAATGTTTGAAGGATGAGAAAAGTTTCCTGCCCAGCTATAGTCAATAATTCTGTGCCTCATTAAAACAAGTCAACTAATATAAATACTATATGTTCAGTGATTGCCAAATTAAAGTCAACAAACCATAACATCTGAGATAGCACAATTACTTCCTATTGTAGGTAAAGAGAAATACAGCAGCATCCCAAACAACAGCACACACAAAATGGAAGTTCAATTAGATAAGACTAAATCAGGTCAAGGCTAAAATGTTAAATCTGAGTGAGACAAGATGGGTGAGGTCATATCTTTTATTGGACCAACTTCTGTTGGTGAGAGAGACAAGCTTTTGAGTCACACTAAGCTCTCCTTTAGGTCTATGTAAGCTTGAAAACTTGTCTCTGTCACCAACAGAAGTTGGTCAATAAAAGATATTACCTCATACACCTTGTCTCTCTAGTATCCTGGGACCAACACAGCTACAACAACACTGCATACAACAATCAATTTTGTCAGTTTGCTTAAAGTGATTGTGCCCTCTGCCCAGTAAAAACAGATTCAAATAATTCTAATTGAATATTTGTTCAAATATATCTACAAGAAATGCAACATGAGCACGTCATGTCTCGTTACTGAAGTGTTCTGCCAGGTGAGACTTTTTTCCTTCAAGAAAAGCTGCCAACTCATTTGTCAGTTTGTATATATGAGACAAAACTTTGCCATGGGACAACCAATGAACCTCAGCATGGAAAAGCAGATGGACACACACTGCCCATTTCCTGACAGAAAAACCTGAACGCACTGGGAATTCTTGACATAGTTTTTAATATAATTTACAATTTTCCCAACACCTTTAAGAGTTTTGTGAAGCTCAGGTATCACATCTTTAGCTGCTAACACCTCTCTGTGCAGGAAACAGTGGTTCCATGGTGCAATGGGTGCTTTCAAAAGGATTCTTTGCACAACTCCCAAATGTTTCCCTATCATTGAAGCATCTCCATCAGTTGTAATACCCCACTTTGTCCGGCTCAATGTCACCTACTGCATGTAATTATTCAGTGCACCAAATATATCAACAGCAGTAGCAGAAGTAGGCATATCTGCACTAAATAGGTATTGTTCTTGAATCCCACCATCCCATACATGCCTCACATTAGCCAGCAAAATGGCACGATTTGCTATATCTGTAGATTCGCCTAATTGTAAAGTCAAATAATCACTTACTGAAAGATGGTCAGTTGTTTGCTATTGGATGTCTTCTGAAATAGTACGGATTCCTCTCCTCATTATATCCTTGGAAAGAAGGACTGTTTTTAACTTTTTAGCAGCTGACTCACCCAACAATTCAGTGCATATGTCAATAGCAGAAGGTAAAATTAACTCCTCAGCGACTAGATGAGTTTGTTTATGTTTGGCAATGCAGAGTGCAGAAAGGTAAGAGGCATGTAATGCTTGCTCTTGGACAGTATAGCCACATTTAAGAATTTTTTGTGACATTTCCAAATCTTTGGATTTTCATTGAAAAACATCAATTGGCTTGTCTTTATAGCTTGGGTGTTTTCTCTCCAAATGCCTGTGTAATTTTAATGGTTTTAGGTTTTTGTTAGTTAACAATTCCCTGCAGATGATAAACTGTGACCTGCATTCACCCTGTCGATCCTCAATAAACAATAACCCAAAATTTAAGCAAGTGGGCTCATAGCTATGATTACTTCCCTTCTCACATTGTGAATAATTTTCACTATCACTGCTACTTAGGGTGGCCAGATAGCAAGTGTAAAAAATCGGGGTGGGATGGGTGGTAATAGGCGCCTAAATAAGGCAATGGATCAGCGTCCTCGTCGCCCCACCCACCAGTACCTGACAGCAGTCAGGGAAGCTAATGATCCAACCAGTGAGCCAAATTCCACGAGCACCAGCTAAACAAATCCTGGCACTATCGTCACCGACAACCCCAACGTGTAGCCCGGTGACTTCTATGTCATTGGTCCAGCTCTACGCACGTTACAACTCAACATGGAGGGTTTGTCGGTTGCCAAGTGTGATTTACTCGGCATTCTTGCTCATTCACGTACTATTGACATCATTTGCTTGCAAGAGATACACGTAGCAACTGCCGAAGCCGGGCATTACAGTATTGACGGCTTCAACCTGTTGTGCCATGTGGCACACCCAAAGCACGGCCGAGCCCCACCTTGCAGATGCCATTCAGCTGATGTCTATTGAATTCTGTAACACCATCCAGGTTGGCAGTTTCTGGCTGGCAAATGTATACAAGCCTCCAAGCATCAGCTGGAACCAACAGGTGCTACCAAGCCTGCCACACCCAGCTGTCTACATCGGAGATTTCAACAGCCATCACACAGACTGATGGTATAAGGAGGTTGACATACACGGTGAACAGCTTGCAGACTGGGCATCTCAAAACGACCTTGCCCTTATCTATGATTCTAAGCAACGAGGCACGTTCCATTCTTCTAGATGGGATCATGACCACTCTCCTGACTTACGTTGGGTCAGTTCAGTTCATGGCCATCCTCAGCCAGCAACATGCCAAGTCTTGGATAACTTTCCACACAGCCAACACAGACCGTCGCTGATCCATATCGGGCTACAGCTCCGAGTTGTCAAGAGTTCCGAAAAGCCGACTGGGAAAAATATCAGGAAGTCCTGGAGAAGGGTGTGGTGACAATACCAGCCCGGCATATCTTGGTAAATGAGACCAACCACTGCTCATGGTGCTATCTACAAAGCAGCCTGCAGAGCCATCCCACATGGTTGCAGCCTGGTCTACATCCCCTGCCTCGAAGAGGAGAGCACTGCCTTGCTTGCAGTCTGAGGCATCTGGTGACTCAGATGTCGCTGACCATCTGATCGAATCATTGGACACTGCTTGCCGAGCCAGATGGGAGGAGACGACCGAGAGGATGAGCTTTACCCGCTCCAGCTGCATGTGTTGGAGTTTGCTCTGATGCCTTAGAGCAGTGCAGCAGCCACCTGTACTCTGCCAACCCTCAGTGACATCCAACCAGGTAGCCAAAAACCTAATTAAAGTGGCCATCGCACCTTTGGAGAAACAGGTGAGAAGACAAGTGAGGAACGAATGGCGTATGTGTAAACATTGTGACAGACCCAGACCAGTGGGGTACAGGAGTCTGGTAGAGGGCAAATATACTGGTCACTGGATGAGTAGTTTTCTGTTCCCTGAGTGACCAGAGCAGGGGCTGCACTAGAGTAATCAGGAACCTGCTAGAACCAGTTCAGGCAGGCAGGCTAATTAGGACACCTGGAGCCAATTAAGAAGAAGCTGCTAGACTCAATTAAGGCAGGCTAATCAGGGCACCTGAGTTTTTAAAAGCAGCTCACTTCAGTTTGTGGTGCGAGTGTGAGGAGCTGGGAGCAAGAGGCGCAAGGAGCTGAGAGTGAGAGGATGTGCTGCTGGAGGACTGAGGAGCACAAACGTTATCAGACACCAGGAGGAAGATCCTGTGGTGAGAATAAGGAAGATGTTTGGAGGAGCCCATGGGGAAGTAGCGCAGGGAGTTGTAGCTGTCATGCAGCTGTTACAGGAGGCACTATAGACAGCTGCAGTCCACAGGGCCCTGGGCTGGAACCCGGAGTAGAGGGCGGGCCCGGGTTCCCCCCAAACCTCCCAATTGACCTGGACTGTGGGTTCTTCCAGAGGGGAAGGTCTCTGGGCTGTTCCCCGACCCACATGGTGAATCTCTGAGGCAAGAAAATCCGCCAATAAGCACAGGACCCACCAAGATAGAGGAGGAACTTTGTCACACTGGTGTCAGCGGTGGGATGTTGGGTTGCACAGCGCGGCGGAAGGCGGAGGGTGATTTAAACAAAAAACAAACAAAAAAAAGGGAGAGGGTTTATTTTTTTTCACCACAATGGATGACGTAGTGCGGGCACTGATACAAGCTACGGCGGCCCAGCAGGAGGCTTCCCATGTCCAGGCAGCCGCCCAACAGGAGGCAGTGCGGCTGCAGCAAGAGACTAATTGCCTGCTGATGGACCAGGCTGCTCAAGACCGAGCTATGTTGCGGGAACTGGTAAACCAGGTAAAGTCCCTTACAGAGCTGAATCGCGGCCATGATGGGACGCGGCTCATATGGGCCAGCCTTTGGCTGCAGAAAATGACACGGGAGGATGATGTAGAGGCATACCTTCTGGCCTTTGAGAGGACAGCCCTATGGGAGGCCTGGCCTCAAGATCAGTGGTCTGGCATCCTTGCCCCATTCCTGTGTGGGGAGGCCCAGAAGGCCTACCATGATCTGCCTGAAGAGGCTGCGGCAGACTACCCCCAGTTGAAAGCAGAGATCCTGGCCAGATCTGGGGTAACGACAGCAGTGCGGGCCAAGCAGTATCACGGTTGGAGGTACCAGGAAGACAAAATCCCGCGGTCCCAATTGTATGACCTCATCCATCTCGCACGAAAGTGGTTGCAAACAGAGTCCCGGAGTCCGGAAGAGATACTAGCGGGTTCTGGTCATCGACCGATACATGAGGGGACTACCACCAGACTTTCGTGCCTGGGTAAGCCAGAACGAACCCTCCACCTATGATGAGGTTGTCGCTCTGGTAGAGAGGCGAAGGACAGCGAGGGAGCTGACCCGACCAGTTAAGGAAGAGGCACCCCGGGATAAACTAGCAGCACCAAGCCCTAAAGTTCGGGTGACTGGGCCATCAGGAGGGACCAGGTGGAAAAAGAGAGAGGCTGAAGGCCCATTAGAGGCCACAAAGAGGGAGAAGAGGATCGTGATGTTAGACTGCCAAACCAAGAGACTGGGGAATGCCGAGGGCTCCATACAGATGTTATGCCTGTGGGGAGTGGGGACACATAGCTGCACAGTGTCCCAATGCTGAGGAGCCTATGCAGTGTAACCTGGGGAACTGGGCAGATCCATGCTCCCTAATCCACCTTGTGGGGGTCTCACTAACCCCACATATGTATACCAGACCAATGAAACTAAATGGGTTAGGGACCACGGCACTGGTTGATTTGGGGAGTGCTATCACGCTTATCTCAGGGAAGCTCGTGAAGCGTAGTCAGCTGCTGCAGGCTAAACGTACGGGGATAACATACGTCCATGGGCACCTTTACTACCCCTTCCCATCATAGAGGTCCCCTTCGAGCGAATAGCCATGGACCTAGTGGGACCCCTGGAGAAGACGGCTCGGGGCCACCAATATATACTTGTTGTTTTGGACTATGCTACTCGCTACCCAGAAGCCGTCCCCCTGCGGAACACGACCTCTAAAACTATAGCCAAAGAGCTGGTGGGGATCTTTGCCCGAATGGGGCTACCGAAGGAGATATTAACCAACCAAGGAACCCCATTTATGTCGAAG
Organism: Terrapene triunguis; assembly: GCF_002925995.2. Classification (NCBI taxonomy): domain Eukaryota; kingdom Metazoa; phylum Chordata; order Testudines; family Emydidae; genus Terrapene; species Terrapene triunguis. The sequence goes on from NW_020664393.1 coordinate 20,159,746, forward strand.
CTAATGAAGGACCTCTGTACGCTGCTCCATATACATACCCTGAGAACTTCGGTCTACCATCCACAGACTGATGGGTTGGTAGAAAGGTTTAACCGAACCCTCAAGGCTATGATAAGGAAGGTGGTAAGTCGGGATGGGAAGGATTGGGACACCCTACTACCCTACCTTATGTTCGCTATCCGGGAGGTACCTCAGGCCTCAACTGGGTTTTCCCCCTTCGAGTTATTATACGGGCGTCACCCCCGTGGCATACTAGATATCCCGAAAGAGATCTGGGAAGAGGAACCCAATGAGGGGAGAAATATAATAGAGCACGTAATGCAGATGCGAGATCGGATAGCCCGGGTTACCCCTATTGTACGGGAACATTTGGAGAAGGCACAGGAGGCCCAGCGAACCCATTACAATCGCCAGGCAAAAGTGCGACAGTTCCAACCAGGGGATCGGGTTATGGTGTTGGTACCCACGGCAGAAAGCAAGCTTCTGGCCCAATGGCAGGGGGGCCCTATGATGTGGTTGAACCCGTGGGGGAAGTAACATACAAGGTGCGGCAGCCAGGACGCAGAAAACAAGAACAGATTTATCACTTTAACCTTCTGAAACCCTGGCATGCACAAGAGGCATGCACAACAGTCCAAAACGACCTAACCCAGGAAAACAAGTCTTCCAAACAGGTGAGAGTGTCTCCCGATTAAACACCAGACCAGAAGAATGAGGTGTCTGAGATGATCTTCCGGAACCAAGATGTGTTCTCGATAAAACCGGGTCGAACAACCGAGACATATCACCACATCGTCACGAACCCTGGGGCCAGAGTAACAATGAGGCCCTATCGGGTGCCAGCGGCAAAAAGGGAGGAAATAAAAGCAGAAGTAAAAAAAATGCTGGAGTTGGGGATCATCGAAGAATCCCATAGTCAGTGGTCCAGCCCAATCGTGCTGGTGCCCAAACCTGATGGCACCACAAGATTTTGCAACGACTTCCGGCGACTAAACGAAGTATCCCAGTTCGACGCGTACCCCATACCTCGCATAGATGAGCTAGTGGACCGTCTGGGTAATGCCCGGTACTTGACTACCCTAGACTTGACAAAGGGGTACTGGCAGATTCCCCTTGCAGAAGACGCAAAGGAAAAGACTGCGTTCTCTACAACAGAGGGTCTTTTTCAATATACTGTCCTCCCTTTTGGACTACATGGGGCCCCAGCTAACTTCCAGCATCTCATGGACAAGCTATTATGCCCGCATAACAGTTATGCTGCTGCCTACTTGGACGATGTGGTCATTCATACCCCAGACTGGGAAACCCACCTGGAGAAGGTGGAGGCAGTCCTCGATACCTTCAGGCGAGCTGGCCTTACAGCAAACCCTGCCAAGTGCACTGTAGGGTTTACAGAGGCCAAATATCTTGGTTACATTGTGGGAAAAGGTCTGGTAAAACCCCAAGTGAACAAGTTAGAGGCCATCCAAAATTGGCCCCGACCAAGTCGCAAGAAACAAGTCCGGGCGTTCCTAGGTGTGGTGGGGTATTACCGACAATTTATCCCCCACCTTTGCCACAAGGGCAAGCCCCCTGACAGACCTAGTGAAAGCCCGTGGACCTGATCTGGTGAGATGGTCTGACGCAGCAGAGGAAGCATTCACAGACCTACGGACTGTCCTCTGCAATAACCCCGTACTGATAGCCCCTGATTTCACCAAGGAGTTTATCCTGCAGACGGATGCATCGGAAGTAGGGTTGGGGGCCGTTCTATCACAGATGGTCAGGGAGGAGGAACACCCAATTCTATACCTCAGTCGGAAACTCCTTCCAAGGGAACAAAAATATGCAGTGGTGGAGAGAGAATGCCTCGCTGTAAAATGGGCCATGGAAACATTGCGCCACTACCTGCTCGGGCGCAGATTTGTCCTCGTGACCGACCATGCCCCTCTTCAATAGATGCAGCGGAACAAGGAGAACACCACAAGGGTGACCAGATGGTTCTTATCCCTCCAACCTTTCCAGTTCCGTGTGCAACACAGAGCAGGGAGCCGTCTTGGCAACGCCGATGGCTTGTCACGTGTGCACTGTCTGGCGTCCCAAGCTGCCCAACCCCTTGGCGTTGAGCAGGGGGGAGGGATATGTGACAGACCCAGACCAGTGGGCTACAGGAGTCTGGTAGAGGGCAAATATACTGGTCACTGGATGAGTAGTTTTCTGTTCCCTGAGTGACCAGAGCAGGGGCTGCACTAGAGTAATCAGGAACCTGCTAGAACCAGTTCAGGCAGGCAGGCTAATTAGGACACCTGGAGCCAATTAAGAAGAAGCTGCTAGAATCAATTAAGGCAAGCTAATCAGGGCACCTGGGTTTTTAAAAGGAGCTCACTTCAGTTTGTGGTGCGAGTGTGAGGAGCTGGGAGCAAGAGGTGCAAGGAGCTGAGAGTGAGAGGGTGTGCTGCTGGAGGACTGAGGAGCACAAGGGTTATCAGACACCAGGAGGAAGGTCCTGTGGTGAGAATAAGGAAGGTGTTTGGAGGAGGCCATGGGGAAGTAGCGCAGGGAGTTGTAGCTGTCATGCAGCTGTTACAGGAGGCACTATAGACAGCTGCAGTCCACAGGGCCCTGGGCTGGAACCCGGAGTAGAGGGCAGGCCCGGGTTCCCCCCAAACCTCCCAATTGACCTGGACTGTGGGTTCTCCCAGAGGGGAAGGTCTCTGGGCTGTTCCCCAACCCACATGGTGAATCTCTGAGGCAAGAAAATCCGCCAATAAGCGCAGGACCCACCAAGTTAGAGATGGAACTTCGTCACAACATGTTCACCAGATCAGAAGCTGCCCAGAACCATTCACTGTAACAGAGCTGGAACAGACACTGGGTAGCATCAAGTGTGGAACAGCTGCAGGCTGCTGACAACATATCTCCAGAATTCCTGAAAAACCTTGGCCCCTGTTTTCGGCTTTGCCTTGTGAAATTCTTCACTGGGGTCATCAGTGAAGGTAGGCTACCGAAGATACGGCGCACCGCAAAAGTCATTGGCATCCTAAAGCCTGGAAAGGACCCAAGTCAAGCATCAAGCTACTGTCCCATATCATTATTATCAGTGTGCTTCAAGGCACTGGAGCGCTTGGTCCTACAGTGCATATTACCCAACGTGGAGAGAATTTTGAGCCCTGACCAAGGCTTTTGCTGAGGCCATATCACATGCGACCAAGTACTCGCGCTGACCACATTTGTTGAAAACGGCTTCCAGAGAAACTTGAAAACAGGTGCTGTTTTCATTGACCTAACAGCGGCGTGTGATACGTTATGGCACACTGGCCTGCTTGTGAAGGTATCAAGGGTCCTGCTACCTTGGGTCACAGGTGTCATTGAACTGTTCCTCCACAATAGGCCATTCAGAGTCCATATGGGGGAGAAGACGAGTGCTTGGAGATGACAGAGCAATGGGGTATCCCAGGGCTCTGTGCTTTCTCCAACCCTGTTCAACCTTTACCTCAGTCACCTGCCAACAACGGAGTCACGAAAGTTCATTTACGCAGACAACATCTGTTCCGGTACCCAGGCCCAGACATTCCACAAGCTTGATGCCACCTTAAATGGGGACATGATAAAGTTATCTGACTACTGTAAGACTTGGCGCCTCCAGCCAAGTGTCATAAAAACAGTCTCCAGTTTGTTCCATCTTCATCATACCTGCGCAACCCAAGAACTGAATGTTTATCTGAATGGTCAGAAGGTGAAGCATGAAGTAGAACCAGTCTATCTAGGTGTGACCTTAGACCGCACACTGAGTTACATGCCCACCTGAAGAAGACAGCAGCTAAAGTTAAGACGCACAACAATCTTGTTAGCAAACTGGCCGGTTTACCATGGGGTGCTCATGCTTCAACTTTGTGGACATCAGCTCTTGCTACCTCATATTCGGTGACTGAGTACTGCACACCAGTTTGGAGTCGATCGTCACACACCAAACTGGTGGATACGCAGTTACATGCCATCATGCGTATCATCTCTGGCACCCGGCGTCCGACTCCACTCCCATGACTTCCAGGTCTGAGCAACATTGCTCCTCCTCATATCAGATGAGAGGTTGTCACTGGCAAGTTACTGGAGAAAGTAAGCACCAACTCAAGCCTACCCCGCTGCACAATGACCTTTTTAAAGCACCAGCTGCATGTTTGCTGCCACGTCGCCCATTATGGTCTCATCCGCTATGCCAGGATGTTAGGGTGGAAACACTCTGGCGAGAGGAATGGATATCTGTTATAATCCCCAACCAGTCCCTCGTCGCTTACCCCACAATTTGCCTGCCTGGTTTTGACCTGCCCCATCGCCAATTGTCCCTGTTGAACAGGTTCTGGACTGGGCAAGGTCTCTGTGCAGCCAACCAGTATCACTGGGGCCTTTGTGACAGCCCTTTGTGCAGCTGCAGCACAACACAGACGATGCACATTATCAATAAATGCCTGCTGTCAAGGCTGAATCCCACCTCTGTCACTCCAAGTGCAGAAGTGGGGCCTGCAAGGATTTTAAAAATTAATACTGGCCACTCCAGTCTTGTATTCACAGGGCCGCCCAGAGGATTCAGGGGGCCTGGGGCAAAGTAATTTCGGGGGCCCCTTCCATAAAAAAAAAGTTGCAATACTATATTCTCGTGGGGGCCCCTGCGGGGCCCGGGGCCTGGGGCAAATTGCCCCACTTGCCCCCCACTCTGGGTGGCCCTGTGTATTAAACTCCCAAGGTTACAGCTTTTCTCTGACCTTGGCTTGGTAAACGCTGCCACCACCCAAATGCAAAAAAAACCCCTTTGAGCCCAGGAAGGAGCACTTGGGAATTCCTCCCTCAAGCCTTTTCACCCCCCCCCCCCCTCCGGGGAAGAGCTGAGAAAGAAAACAAAGAAAATTAGCTGTGGCTACCAGCTACTCAAACAACATGCACAAACCTCTTAGGACACCAAAAATCCAATCCTGTTCCTAAAAAAGGTAAATTTTATTAAAAACAAAAAAACAAAAAGAAAATACATTTGGAACTTAGGCTTTTGCTAGATTTTAAAAAAGCAATTCCAAAAATCAAGCACCCAAAATAGCTTTCTTAGGGGTTCAGCTTAAAGGTTACAAGCAAACAAAAGCATCTGGGGTTAGCACAGAGGAGTCCACAAGCCAATAAGAAATAAAAGAAATAACCCTAATCGCGTCTAGCTAAACATTCCGATCTACTTACACATTTGGAGTTCAGATAAGTAGTATGATCTGATGATTTATGATCATACCTGGCTTAAGCTGCTTATAGCATGGCTGCTCTGTCCCTCCAGCCCAGAGAACAACAGACAAAGGGAAAGTTTCTTTCCCAATTTTAAAAAGTTCTACCTTCCTATTGGCTTTTTTGGTCAGGTGCTCACTTTTTTTTTTCTTTACCTGGGAGACTTTTTAACCCTTTACAGGTAAAGCAAGTAAAGAACAGCTACCAAGAGGGATTTTACAGCTAACTGGCTGGCTGGGTGTCCATCAAAGGGAGCTATCCTCCCCTTTTATTTATCACACACACACACCCAAATCACAGATGGTGCTGGCCAGCCTGGTTCAGGTTGGGTCCACACCGGCTGGGATTTCTTCCTAGAGGTTTAGGAAACAGAGTTAATAAGATATATGCACCTCTAATTTTACTAATAATTACATGAAGAACTAAACAGTACTTTTTACATGTCAAGGACTACAGTGACTTAGCATGCAGGGACATTTTTACCCGGCTGATTCTGGGAAATCTTCCCAGGAGAGTGCATCAGCCACTTTGTTAGAGGCTCCTGAAATGTGTTGCATTTTAAAATCGAAGTATTGGAGAGCGAAGAAGTTTTTTTTGTTAGTCTCTTTGACTGTGTGCAGCCACTTCAGAGCAGCATGGTCAGTCTGCAGGTGGAACTGCCATCCCCAAATGTATGGGCGTAGCTTCTCCAGAGCATACGCAATGGCGTAACATTCTTTTTCTGAGACTGACCAATGGCTTTCTCTCTCAGAAAGTTTTTTGCTGAGAAACACAACAGGATGGAATTGTTGATCCGGCCCTTCCTGCATTAAAACTGCTCCCACACCACACTCAGACCCATCTGTGGTTACAATGAACGGTTGGTTGAAGTCCGGGGCCCTCAGTACAGGGTCAGATATAAAGGCCGCCTTAAGCTGGTTAAAGGTTTTCTGACACTTCTCAGTCCACTGAACTGCGTTTGGTTGTTTTTTCCTGGTCAGGTCTGTCAGTGGGGTGGCAATTTGGCTGTAGTTTGGTACAAATCGTCGGTAATGCACCTGCTGACTAGGTTCAGCAGTGGCCTAGAAGAACTGCATTATGCCAGTGAAGATGCCATTGCCATAGATGACTATGCGCTCGCTAAATAAATAAATAAGACAAAGCTCCGAATATCAGGACTGTCCCTATAAAATTGGGACATCTGGTCACTCTACTGCTACTTGCAAAAAGGCAGGTTAAAAATTTCTCCATTTTACTGACTGAAAGATTCGCTTCTGACTAAAATATACTCCAAATTCTCCACTGCTACATTCCAGTAAAATGATGGAATGTTACATTTGAGTGGCTAATCACTGGCAACTTCTGCTGTTCAAATAACTTTATTACAGAGCTTCTACTGCAAGAAGCATGTGTTTGGGCTGGCATGGGATCACAACACAGAAATTCTGAGGTGCTGGTTCTGAAATCAGAGAGAGAAGGGTGGGCAATGGGAGTTGGGCTGGGGTGGAATTTCCACATGGGATATGGGAGTTTCTGTGAAGTTCCAAATGCCTAGGAGCACTTGGTCCACACTTTGTTCCCTGGTCTCAGTTCAGGTAGCACTTGTGTTCTGTGCCAAACATTGAAGTTTTGTTGCTGCTGAATTTGTATTTCATCATTCCGTTTTTGAAATTCTTTCAGGCCACTTACATTTAAGCTGTATCGGTGCCACAGGTAAAAGCATCCTTAGTCATCTTCCCATCAGAAGTTCTGCTGGAGATGTTCCAGACGCAAGTGGTGTTGACTGGTATGTCAGGAGCATTTTATACGGTGTGATGGGATCCCTGGGGTACTGCCTGGGACTGTGGGACCGCTGTGCCCTCTGAACTCTTTCCAGCCTGGGCTCTCTCTCACTATGCCTTGCTAGTGACCAGCAGCAAACCCCTCCAGGTGCTGTTATCACTCAGCACAACTGCATGTGGAGACCCCACACCCAGCTAGATTGCATGAATGCTCCCAGAGCCACTCATGAATCACACAGGGAAAGACACCAACCAAATCCCCCCAGCACCCAGCCTTGCACCTCAGGAATATACCATCTTGGACTGCTCAAGGCGAGCAATGCAGATTTATTAATTGGTTCACCACTTCAATGGAAAGTGGATATACACCAGCCTTTGCAAAACCTGATCAGATTTACCACACACTTCAGGCAATCTCTCTGGTAAAGATAAACAGTAAAACAAATTTATTGACTACAAAAGATAGATGCTAAGTGACTATAAGTGATAGGCAAAAAGTCAGAGTTAGTTACCAACAGAAATAAAATATAAGCACGCAGTCTAAACTCTCAACCCTATTAGACTGGGCAACAACTAAACTAAGCAGTTTTTCTCACCCCCACTGGATATTGCAGTTCATAGTAGACAGATTTCACCCTTGAAATCTGGGCCAGTCCCCTCAGTTGGAGTCTTCAGAGTGTCCTTTTTGCTTGCAGCATAGGTGGGTGAAGGAGAAAGGCCAAGCATGTGGCCACTGGATTCTGTTTTGCACCCTCAGTCCCATGTGCTTGGGAAGAACAAGTCCAGGCATGTCTGGGGGACATTGCTAAGTCTCCAGGCAAGGTTGAGCAATTCCCCTGGTGTGGCCTCATGCAGGTGAGTCATTGAATTGTAGCTCCCTTGCTGGACAATGGTGGTTGATGGGTTGTTTGACACCCCGCCTGGGTGTTGGTTACTTTCCTTGCTGTTGCCTCTGTGGAGCTAATATCTGGCTGATTCCCCAACTTACAGCATGTTTTAGTGACAACCATACAACACAATTCTCATAACTTCGTATGCATTAATGATATACATATGTGGATAGAGAAATGACTTTCAGCAAATCATCACCTTTCCCCTGATACCTTAGAAGGCATGCCCCTCTGTGGCTCTCGGGTAATGTGGACTTGCTAGTATGAGGTTCAAAATCAGAGATCTGTGCAAATGCTAGGAATGTTTCAGAGGTAAACTGACCCCATTATCAGATATGAGGACTTCAGGAATTCCATATCCTGCAAATATTGACTTGAGTTTCTCCTCCTTCTTTCTGGCACCTCCTATTAAATTTGGTCATTTCATATGTAATATTTTTGTCTGTGAAATGAGCATTAAAAGCCTCTTTCAATTAGTTGTATTCTTTCTTTTCCTCGTCAGTGAGGGGTAGGGCATACAGGATGTTGGCAGCAGCATCTCCCATGGCAAATATCAAGGCATTTACCAAGTATTCTTCTGCTTTCTCTGTAAAACCAGAATCCATTCAGAATCACTCAAATCTCTGGATCCAGCAAGGCCAGGTACTTGAGTTACCAAAATCAAACTTGTCTAGCAGAGCCATTTGCACTATGGACTCCATTGCTGCACTGAGACAGGGCTCTGCCTCCTTCCTGCTGCTGATTTCACAGGTCTCCTCCCTGATTTTCCACTTTCCCCACTCCACCAGTGTGGGGGCCACTTCCCTTTCCTGCTCCTTTAGTGAGGGATTCACTCTCTTCTGACACCACAAGGTGTGGGGACAAACACAAAGAACTATGCTTTAAGCCGCAACTAGAGAACTCCCTCTCCAGGAAGTTCCTATGTTTCTTAAGCTCCCATCTGGAACCCATCCTGGTCCTCTCTGGTAACTGTGGAGGACCGCGAGTTCTATAACCACTCTGCAAGACCTAAATCTTTCTGATGCTACCAATCTCTTAACCTTCCCAGGTACACACATCTTCATTCCAAAAGGCCAGTGTGTAGATAAAATATTGAACAAGCTGGGATCCAGGAAGATTTTGTGCTAGAATTAGGAGCATTACTGTGTGGTTTATCTGAATGTTTCCCAATAATATTAATTCTTTGAACTTACTGAAAATGAAAGAAAATACTGGGTTAAGATAAATGTGATTGAATTTAGCTGCTTTGATGTTTCTTAAACAAACCTTTGGACAGAAAGTAATTTCTCAACCTTGTCTGCACATACTGTATAATTTAATATTTTTGACAACTTCACTGGGTTGCAAATCTCAATGATATCCAGATTATAAATTTCACTTCAATGGTTTTGCCATTCTTAAAGAAATAAAACAAAACAAAGCATAATAAAAACCTTTTTCACCATATTTCAAGCACTGGTTTTACCTCTTTTTCAAGTCTGTTTCCTTGACTGAATCCTTATTCATATTCAGTCCTTTGACACGCTTGAAAAGCCAATAATTCAAATATAGTTACTACCCCAAATAAATAGATTAAAAGATTCTCAAGGTTCGGATTTGCTGTCAAGGGACTACTCTGTGTAAACAAGGCAATAACAGTCATGCCTACTGAGTGGATCAAATTTGTAATATCAGATACTGATAGAAGTGAGTCCGAAACTGTTATAAAAATGAAGAGCCAAACCAATCTTTTTACACACACACACACACACACACACACACACACACACACACACACACACACACACACACACAAAATTGCATGAGGCGGCAGCTTTGTGTCCAAAAGCCTTTGATATATTGAGTTTCACCATTCTTCTTTTCATTAGATAACCAGAAGTTTAAGGTAGGACATTTGGTTGCTCCTTTGCAGGCTTATGTTTCATAGCTCAAAAGGTTACTGATAATAGACATTTTGAATGCAGTGTTGGTGAGCTTGCTCCAGCCAGATCTAACAGTCTGAACTGCATCACAATCACTTTAGTATATTTTATTTTTCTTCCAAAGAAATCACTAGTAAAAGGAGACTTCCTTGTTCTTTGCACATGCCTTCATTAAGGATGAGGGACAAACGCTAGGACCCGGGTTCCTGTGTAGGCTGCTCTACAAAACTCTAGTAAGACATTTAACACGTCTCCTGCTGTAAAGTAACCTTCACTGGATAAAGATGATTTGAATAATGACCTACTGAGAGGCCAACTATTGTGCCATATGAGAGTAAGCTGGAGATATTTCTCATAAATGAGAAGTAGAAAGACTTAATAAAGAGTTTGATTTATTAATTTTTCTAAGCCATGTAACATCTGACGTGGCTTTTTGTGATAAGAGAAGGTTTTGACAGAATTGAAATCCTTTTTCTGACTCTGTGTGGTCTCTAATTAAATGATTCACTGAGGCTCACTGGACTCAACTGCCTCTTAGCGTTTCCAGAAATTTTAAGGCTTTTTCCTCAGTATTTAATCTGTCCAGAACCTCTAGAAGAAGCAACGTGAGTTGTGTTTGTTCACTCTAATGGCTTTATGCTTTAAGTGCATCACCGAACCCCAGTGCTAAACACTTCATGGTTAAAACTTGCTTTCCTTTGCTGTCTTTTGCCAGGCTATGGTTCTTAAAAATGACATTTTTGGAAACTAGATACTGGAACTTTGGGAAAGTCATTAATACAACCTGCCCTTGCAAAGGATCCTCTTGGCTCTTCATTCAGAAAGACTTTGTTCTTCCAACCAGCCTTTTGAGGATTTTGGAGTAAGCACAAGATCAAAACCACCTAAACCCAGTATTTCGTGGAGTACTAACAATTGGACTAGGCCTTGCGTCAAAGGTACCTGAGCAGGGGACTTTTCTGAAGAGGAGCCAAACTGAGAGTTTAATATGGAGCGCAAAAAAAAAAAACCAAAAAAAAGTCCACCACTCTATTGTCTAGTGGCTCCACTGGGAAACACCAGCTCCTCCTGGAAAAGAAATGTATCCTGGACTGGGCAGAAACCACATACCTCATCAGAAATGGGGAGAGAAAAGGATTTGCCACTTACGGCACATTCAGTGTGGCTGTGTTAGAGATTCAGATACAAATATATCAAGTTGTGTGTTTGCAAATGAGAGATTAATGCAGCTAACAGCTGTGCTGTTATACAGCCTGGAGTTCGGGGGCACAACTATTGAAGTTAATGGCAGCTGAGAATGTGCAGCACCTCCTCGGAGTCACTAAGCATTTAGTACAGGGTTCAGGGTCTTCATCAATTAGGGTAACTGCAATTTGACCTTCTGTACAAAACCCCCTGCCCACTGAAACATTTATTTTCCTACTTATCACCATAAACTTATCCAGGTATTTTATCCATATCTCATTTAGCCTCTTCTCCTCTAATGATAGCACCTTACGCTGGTCTTCATTTTGACAAGCAATAAACTCACTCTTATCTCGTTAGATGTCTAAGGGTACGTCTTCACTTACATCCGGGTCTGGATGTAAGCAATCGGTTTTCTGAGTTCGATTTATCGCGTCTGGTTAAGACGCGATAAATCGATCCCAGATCGATCCCGGAAGTGCTCGCCGTCGACGCTGGTACTCCAGCTCGGCGAGCGGAGTACGCAGCATCGACGGGGGAGCCTTCCTGCCGCGTCTGGACCGCGGTAAGTTCGGACTAAGGTACTTCGAATTCAGCTACGTTATTAACGTAGCTGAATTTGCGTACCTTAGTCCGAAGTGGGGGGGTTAGTGTAGACCAGGCCTGAGTTTGGCTTGTGCAGCTAGTTGGAATTTCAGACATTGCAGGAGGGAATGCTCAGTTGCAGGAGCACGATTTCAGTCTGAAATTAAAGCTCAATTTAGTTTAATTGTCCTTGATTTTATCAAGCGTATGAAATGACTGATTCTGTATACAAAAATAAATACATAGGAAGGCAGCTCAGAAATGTCTTCCTTTCAACAGTAGCAATTTTATAAAGTCTCCTGTTTTGTTCTATGTTCCTGTGTTCAGTCTCAAAACTGGTCACATCTTTCTAATAAAGGCCATTTTGGTAACTATAGGATCCATTGTCATTAGAGATTAAAAGGATCCTATTAGATCATTGAGTCCCAGCCCTGGCAAAAGCAAAGGACAGTCTCCCAACAGAAGATGAGTATTAGGCTTTTGACAGATTTTGTGTTTTAAATTTTGTCCCTAGACTGAGCACATAATTTGGATATCTGCGCTGTGCAATATTGATTTGTTTCAATCCAACAGGTCTTCTATGCCTCGAAGTGAAGGGTGCATATTCTTGCTTCTGTCAAATTGACGACTTCAGGCAGGTCTAGAAAGATTTTCCAAAGTGAACATAGAATTTTCACCAGTATTTTTCTGCCCCTTCAGTACTTTTATTATTAATTTACTACAGAACCCAAAAGTATGCTAAGTGCCTTACTGTACAAACCAAAGGGTTTGTTTTACCTTTTCTCCCTAGTAATAATATCTGCTCTTATATAGCGCTTTTTCATCAGTAGATTTCAAAATGCTTCACAATCTTTTAAATGTATTTATCTTTGCAATATCCCAGTGAGGTAGGGAAGTGCTGTGATTCCCATTTTACATAACGGGACCTGAGGCACAGAGAGACTACAAGCTGGTTTAGACTATAGCTGCTATTGTGGCACAGCATCAGGATAGCATGGACCCTTCCTATGTCAACAGAAGGGTTTTTGCCATCCCTGTAGTTAATCTACCTCTCCGAGAGGTGGTAGCTAGATTGATGGAAGAATTCTACCACCGACCAAGCTGCGTCTGCACTGGGAGTTAGGTAGCCCTAACCATGGCTCTCAGGGCCGAGAAACTTTTCACAGCCTTGAGAGATGTTGATCTAGTTTTTCAGGGTACGTCTATACTTACCTCCGGGTCCGGCGGTAAGCAATCGATCTGGGATCGATCCCGGAAGTGCTCACCGTCGACGCCGGTACTCCTGCTCTGTGAGAGGAGTACGCGCAGTCGACGGGGGAGCCTGCCTGCCGCGTCTGGACCCGCGGTAAGTTTGAACTAAGGTACTTCGACTTCAGCTACGTTATTCACGTAGCTGAAGTTGCGTATCTTAGTTCGAAGTGGGGGGGGTTAGTGTGGACCAGCCCTAAGTGTGGACCAGGTCAAAGTGACTTGTCCAAGGTCACACAGAAAGTCTGTGGCAGAGCCAGGAATTGAACTTAGATCTCCCGAGTGCTAGGCTAGAGCACTAAGCACTGGACGTTATGCTAAACTGAGTAACTACAAATACTTTGGAGCAGTGTTTCTCAAACTGGGGTCCACGAGGGTACTCCAGGGGGTCTATGGGCCCGCTGACCAACTCCTCCCCCTCCTTCCCTCAACTCCTCCCCCTCCCTCCCAGCGCCTCCTGCACACTCGGGGGAGGAGGCGGGGAAGAGGGGAGGGAAGACGTGGGGTGGGGGTGGGGTCTTGGGAGCTTGGGGGTCCGCAGCAAAATTTTGAATCAAAATGGGGGTCCTTGGGTTACTAAAGTTTGAGAACCGCTGCTCTGGAGGATTCCACAGGGCGTGACAGGGTGATTGTGAGAAAAGCAAAGTGCTATTCCCCTCTTTAGACACGATGGCATAGCTATAGTTAAAACCACAGTACAATGCCCTCTCTTTACAATTTTCCAGGTTTGCCTGAGCCCATTAGAAATGCCTTAGATTTACAGTGTTACCTCAACTTCCTATTCCCTACAGGGAATACTTAGAATACTGCAGATTCTGGGGTAACATTGTTATCTAAGGCTATTGGCAAATATGTAAAGCTGACCACTGTACCTAGTTTGAAAAACGCATTGGTGTGTTTTATTCTGCTCATGTTTTAGTCTCAAAAGAAAACCAGCTGATTAGTTTTCTTAGATAATAAAACTGTTCTAACAGGTTATGGCCTCAAAAGAAACTCCTTTCGAAATAGTTTCCAGCTGAAATCATAGGACTTTTTTTCTTTAATACGGTAACAATATGGGGCACTTCTCCACTGGTGTACATTGCCATAGTTCCATTGGCATCAATGGGGCTATAACAATTTACACCGGATGAGTTATGTACTCCTTTGAGTTTAAAAAAAAACACACTGATAGCAGAAGTGTGGTGAAACTGGCTTATTCTGAATATACATTCCCTTCTTTATTCTTATTATGGGGAAGAAAATCTTTTTAATATAAGATGGGGAAAAAAGACATTCTGAGTGCAAGAATTACCACTTTTACTTTACTTGCTTTGCATGGCTTTGACATAAGACATACGATCCAATTTGGATTAAAACAGGAATAGGCTAGTTTTGCTCCTACACATTTTTACATATTCCGATTCTGATATTTTCCTACCAGATGATTTCTGAAAGGAATAGGGCTGGTTGTGACTTACACAAAGTGGGGCTGCTGTTGTCAAAGTCATCAGAACTAATCTACCACATCTTTTTTTAAACTACCAGAAATGTCAATATACCAATATGTTTGTAATAGTTCACTTCTTCCCAATTTCATCTTCCTCCTTCCCTGCTTTTCTGCACTGTAGTACAATACTTTCCACTCCTGGTGTGCCTGCCATTTGAAATTCTCATGCTTTACAAACATTAAGCATCACAACACTCTTGAGAGGAAAGTAAGTATTGTTATCCCCATTTTACAGATGGGGAAACTGAGGCTTGGGGCGTAAGGGACAAATTGTCAGTGACCCAACTTCTTCTTTAAACATATTAATTTATCATTTATTTAGCTTTTTTTACACACCAAAAAGAAGTGCTTAGTCATTCACTCTGCATGCCCTTAACATAACCTGAAATATATAACAGAAGTAATACACAAATGTAATTGACGTGCAGCGCTACAATTCAATATATTCCACCACCAGCAAATAGCAACTGAAAGCTCAAATTGTGTCCCATATGCCTACAATTCTCCACCCTTATAACCTTCCCCTCCCACCTGAGTGAATGACACTGATCTGGCACTTGCCCCTCTCCCTCCCTCCCCCCGCCGTTCTACTATAACCATAGAACCATCAGAAGGCTTACTACCTCCCCTCCCCATTGAGAACCTCTTTTCTGTGGGGGGCGGGGGGCACACAGGTTTTGCCTAGGGCAGTGGTAGTCTTGTATATCACATATGCTGTCTAGTTTATGGAAAGTGGGTGCCCTCTCAATTTCTATAGTGCACAGGGCCCCAGAATTCTTTAACCAGGGACTGCCCCACAGTTATTTAGATACTGATAAGGCCTCTATCACTATAGGACCTGACATCCACTCCCTACCCCCATCGCTTTGTCAATCTCTTGCTACAACATGCTGCTTATTCTTGTTTCTGCAATTTTGGCTGCCTGATGGTGTTACCCCGATGGCCTGAAAAGAGATTATTTCCATTGATTGCACTCCGAGGCCTTTTGCAGAGGGGTAGCAACTTTGTTCACATGAGCAGCAAATTTAATTTTTCCCCCTGCTATATATTATAGAAGAAAGTGCCAGTGCAGTCTGTAGTCAAACATCACCTACTGTCAAATATGAAATATAAATCTATCAGTAGCAAGACTTGAACTGACCTCCGGAGGAGCACAAAGTCTGTGGAGAACTAGCTTCCTTAACAAATGCCTATTTACAAGCACAGATTTCTACAAACATCTGACCAAAAGATTTCTCTATGAAACCAAATGGATACTATAGCTGACTGTGTCTACAAATAAATTGGCATAATTCATGGTACAGCAGAATGACTCACCGGTGCAATTATCACACATTCACATCCTGAGATGAAAGTGCATGCTATACCTTTACTTGCTGTTCAGTGCCTCTGATGATTTGAGAGTTTCCTGTTCCTCTGGGCTGTCATATACCTGATTTGCCTGAGAACATCTTGAAACCACGTTATACCAATGCTGTCTTGCTGAAACTACGCTGCGAAGCAGCAACAATGGATTCATGGCTGGTGCAATATCCAGCAACTTTGTCAAATGCTGTATTCTCCACCTCCCTGAAACCTGTAGTTATGAAACTTTGCGGATTTTCCTTTTGCCGTATAGTCCTGATATTTCTATTTATAGTATTCTGCTCCTTACAGTGCTTGCATAGTCTAAGGGTACTGTGAGTATAGCTGTATGAGCAAAGCTGAATTTTTTTAATCACAAATTTTTTTTTTTAGAAGTCTCATCCTGAGTTTTATAAAATATTTTTTCTAGTTCTTCAGGCAAAAAAATAACAACATTGGACATGCCCCTCAGTGTCCTTGGTAGCCACTGCAGCACCAATCAGTGATATTGACATGTACCAAATAGCATTTCCTGTCATAGTTGTTTACACTTTCAATAGAAAATATGGCCAAGTCATTTGCAGTAATGGGACATAGCAGATTTGAAAATGTTCATGCCCATGATGAATTTCATCATTTTCATACGGATTGGAAATGTACGGTTAGGAAGAGATTGCCTCCGAGCTCTGTCTCGCCTCTCTCCCTCTCTCACCCCGCATCTCCATTTAATGGGTGTGTTCATACAGTATATGTGTGCTTAACCCTGGACGCCTGTGCTGTCACTCAGAAAGATCTTCCTGGAGCTGACACTGATCTGGGCATAGGCCTGCTTGTGCTAATGCAATGTGAAAGAGCAATGATGCTCTCATCTGTCAGCCCTATATGTGAATTTAAATTAAACCTCATTTAGCTAGGTGCTCCCCTTTGATTTACTGGCAAATACCTCTCACTGTTTGAGGCTTGTTAAATTTCTAGCAAACACTTCACTGACCAGCTGTTCCTATTAAGTCCTAAGTGTGCCACAGAGCAGGGTCAATTCTGCTTCACTTTTGATAGCTCTTACATGTTGTCCCTGTGGAGTTTTTCACAGGCAGGGTATTCTATTCATCACACTGGGAGATGTCTGGTTAATATGAATAAAATATTCTTGGTCCTCAGCCTCTGTTCCCTCTAGTTCTCACATTTGTATGCTATGAGTGAATAAAACCTCTAATAAGCTTCCTGTCAAGAGATGAGGTGGTATCATTTTTTAATTTAAGCATTTCTTTTTATTATTGAATGCTGTTTACTATGAACCAGTCAGTCATTTTTCAGATGAGTGCAAAATAAACTTTTCAGAGCTGCTGCAAAGTTGCAAGTATTAGTTAGACATCAGAGCTTGCTTCCATTTTCTTCATATCTCACGGATAAGGGTGAGGATTCTGCATTCAGAAGAGGCTACTTTTAACATCCAGGGAAATATTTCATGCACGCAGTAAAAATGCTAGAGATTTGAGTTCTCCTGATTCATTATGGTACAGTAATGAGATTTTACATTTATATAGTGCCTCCATTCTGAGTGATCCCAAAGTAGTGCACAAACAATAAACAGACTTCAAACATACACCACTGAAATGCAGCTCCCTCTGGGGTGGAGCATAGAAAGAAATTAGTGCTCATGGCACAGCAGTAGAGGGAGAAAAAATTTTGGCCAAGGGCATCAAGGCAAACCCCTACTTTTATAAAATATGCCATGAGAGCTATAATGTCCATGAACAGAAGAACGAACCTTGTTTTTTAAAGTTCTAATCTGAAACACCAACATGTGGTAAACTGCATGGAACTTAATCTAGCTAGCTTCCAGGATCAAGAGCTAAGTTGACCCTGCCAGGACCTGAGGGAGTTGTAAGTATTCCATACTTGAGGCTTAAGACCATTATTATATTTTATTAATGTCTCACTTTGCTTTATTATTTATTCATGTGGCATTTATAGTTATGTGTGGTGCTTTACTGATCAGCAAAGGCACAGTTTCTACCCTGAGGAGCCTGGGCAATCTAAGGCCCCAATTCTGCAAAGATTTACACCAATATTTCATAGGACTTTTCACAAGCACAAAGTTAAGGATACGGGTAAGTCTTTACATGGTCAGGGCCTGGGTGAAATAACACTTCCTGTGATGGAGAGAGAACCCTCAGGCAAGTGGGTGGCAATTGGTCTGAAAATTATATAGTGTAAGGCCCTGAGGTTCCCTGTTCACACATTAAACGTGTTAGTTCCTAAATGAATTTTTTTACCAGTGTTTTCTTATGCTGGTGTGGGAGTGGAGCATCATCACTGTATTCCCACTGGCTGTGTGTCTGATGCATGTAGATCTAAATTTTCAGTCACATGGGATTTAGTCAATTGGGACTCATTAACACAGAACTAGAATTGGGGACTATGTCACTTTTCCTCTTACCTGTTGATTGAAAAATTAGCATGGATATGTTCTCAGGGATCTGTCAGAAGTCTATATTAAAAATTATATTACCAGACATTAATAATTATGTAATATTTCTAGACGAAAAGATTTAATAGCATCATTTGAAAATTCTGTGTGTGCCAGTGAAGACATCACACTTTATTCCCAGTCCTGTCAGTTCTACTTAGAGTTCGTCTGCTGCCATCAGACTCTTTGTAGGACTGGACTCGTCGTCCTCTATTTAATGCTAGGCAAGTTGCAAATTGGCTTAGAAAATGTAAAAACTCTCCTAATCTACAGGCACCCTCACTCCCCCTTTTAGCTTTAGAACAGCTGAAGGCATCCATTAAAATAGTTAGGAAATGAATACATGAATGTAAGAAATACAGTTTGTTCTCAGATCTCTCGACTACCAAAACTCAAGTAATTACAAAAAGAACAGGAGTACTTGTGGCACCTTAGAGACTAACAAATTTATTAAAGCATAAGCTTTCGTGGGCTACAACCCACAGACGTTAGCCCAAAGAGATCAGTGAAATGACCTACACCTCTGAAAGCGTAATTCTGAGCTTATAACATCTGCCACAGAGATAGAGGGGAAACTTACTTTCCCACCTGTAAGTGGATTGAAAGGTACTTGCGAGATTAGAGATGGCGCTATCTTTATTTGTTACCAAGCTCTCACTACCAACAAGGAAAGGCCACTGACCTGAAGAAGAGCTCTGCGTAGCTCGAAAGCGTGTCTCTCTCACCAACAGAAGTTGGTCCAATAAAAGACATTACCTCACCCATCTTGTCTCGCTAAGGAAAAGTTAGGGCAGTTATCTGATGAGCTGCTTTTTTCTGTAAGTAAAGGAAATGGCCCCTCAGACTCTTGTCAAGGTGGCTGGAAATTCTTGACAATGTTATTTTTATACACGGAGTGCCTTATATCAGTAAGCTTGGCCATGTGTCTCACTGCGCCACATGGAAGAAAGGAGGATGCTGTCTCTCAGTCATATGTTGGAAGAGACGCTAGAGGGGGAGGGCACTTGTTCAGATTCAGCCACCAAACTGAAAGGAGGGTTGGGGGCGATTTTCCTGCCTCTGTTGGAGTCAGCCCCCTCCGCATCCTGTTATATCATCCCTGCCAGATATGACTCATCCCTGGGGCTCATAAAAATACTTCTGAGTAGCTTTATTATTTTCTTTTGCCTTTGAAATGGACTGAGAGAGGTGGTAGGAATTTTCAAAAGATATCCCTAGGGGAA
Source organism: Terrapene triunguis (assembly GCF_002925995.2). NCBI lineage: Eukaryota > Metazoa > Chordata > Testudines > Emydidae > Terrapene > Terrapene triunguis. Next base: position 20,179,100 of record NW_020664393.1, read on the forward strand.
ATTATTCCTTAGCACTGCCTCAAGCTCTTTAAACCCTCACTCATTTTGAGTGCTATAAACCGAGCACTGTACTACAGTATCAATCCACTTGGTGTATTTTTCAGGAGCAAAATTTAAACATTGTCAACATAAGTTGTTGCCTCTTTAATTTGTCATGATTACGAACAAATATTTTTGTCTAAATAGGAAGGGAAAACAAATTAATAGATTCCTTAGTCCCTCCCACCCTCCTCTCTGCAAATACATGTGGGCTTGGGTCGTGGGCATTATCACAGGTTTAAGGGAGGGGGGATTTTTGGGTGGCCCTTGTTAAAACACTGGCAGCACATCACTTGCTGTGGAACAGAGGGGAAGAACGTTGGTATCTGCTGAAAATAGCAGCATCCTTACGATTCTGTCACGTTATTCTAAGGGGAATTTTCTGGCAAACCTTAACAGCTTTCTCTGTAAATCAAGGTTCTGAACTTCAGTATCTTAGATCTGAATATTGGGAATTTTATATCACGTTAAGCGTCATCTATTGGTATTTTGGCTGTAGCATATTTAATAATTCACAGGAAGATTAACATTTAATTAACATAATACTGGAAATTACAGTTTTGATAAATTCTCACTGACTTCTCTTGCATTAGACACACAGGAAATAATCTTGAGGGCTGTCATTTTAAAAAAAAATGTAACGGTGGGGAAAAGGGGTAAGTAATGACCCTTGCAAAAACATGTGACAGTATTTTTACAGTGATGGTCCATACAACTATTTTACAATAACAATACTGTGATGTTTGGGAAGTTACTGTACAATACCCTAAGTCTCCTTTGTGTAAGAGTAATTGTAGTAGACCGAGCTAGCTGCTGATGCTGCACTCCAGGCCTCTGTGAAATAGCTACCCTGCTGGGATTGTTCATAGCATGTTGTGATCATCATTATAAGGTTGCCACCTGGCTAGTTTTCAACAGGCTGTGCTGTGTGTGTGTGTTTTGGGGTGTTAGCTTGCACTGGCTTTTATGCAAAAGGAAACTAAGCAGAAACCAGGCTGTTTTGACTTCTGCTTCTATGAGATAGAGGTGAGCAATTTGTCATTTTGACATTTTCAATTAAAAAGAAACATTTTACCATTCCTGAAATGAAAATGTTTCATTTCAGTTTGTTGAACTTATTCAAAATGCTTCATTTCGAACATTAAACTGCATTTTCCCACGGTGGCACATTGCCTCATGGGAACTGTAGGTCAGGAGCGTGATGCCCCAGCTCTCCCGTATAGGCCAGGTTCCCTGACTGGACTGCATCTCCTATAGTGCACCATGCAGAGCTTGGTCAAAGGGAAATCCACATTACATGTCACAGAATGAATGCAGCATTCCGAGAGGGTCTGGACTACAACTCCTGTTAGGCAATGTGCAGACAGGGAAATGCAGTTTAAGGTTTTACTGAACTGATTCAGAATGAAATGTTTTGGGTCAGTTCAATGAAATAAAATATTCTGATTTTGGTCCAGCTGACCTGAAACAAAATATGTCATTGTAATTTTCCCAATGGAAAATGGAATTTGAGTGGAAAAATGGAAAGTTTCAATTATGCAGAAATGGTGTTTTTCAACAGAAAAATTCCCAATGAGCTCTAGTCTCCATTTTTGCTGATGACCATTCTATTGTTGTAGCAGGTCCTGGTCATGCAGAGAGCTGAGGCTATCCCTGCGTCTGCTCGGGCTCAGCCCACGCCGGTTGGATGTGACACCATTGCCTAGCTAGCCATGGATAGAAGAAAGCAACATAAAATATTAACAAAAAACATTCTGGATTATCTGTAAGCACCAAAGGCTTCTGACAGAGCAGCTAACTGACTTTATGGTGAGAAAAAAATCAATTATGAATTAGGCATTTGTCATTGCAAAAAAGGGGTAAAGTCATAATTTTGCTTTAAATTTTTTTTCAGTGTAGGCTCCACCCCCTTTGCAAGGGGGCAGTGCCCCAAGAGAAGAGACACATGTTTTGGGCCCCCAGTGGGGTAGAAACACAGAGTCCTGCACTGTTGACTTCCCCAAGAGGCTGAACAGAAGGGGGAGGTCATGATCCCGTCATCCTGGTGAGCCTGTTCCCTCAACCAGTGAGAGGATGGGACATGACAGCAGTCACCAGCAGCTAGTGAGATGGCAGGAGACAGCCAGACAGCACAGGAAGTAGTCTGCCACATGAAGAGCCCTGGATGCCTGGGAAGGTTATAATTAGCCCTGCTTCTTCTCCGTGTGGCAGAGACCAGCTGGGGAGTGGAGGAGAGAGAAGGTCTGCCTACAGCTAGCCAGTGCAGCACTTGGCCCTGCACCTGGCCTGACTGCATCACTTCCAGGCTCAGGAACCTGGAACCTGTCTTTCCCCTCATCCTGTTTAAAAGCCTCAGGAGGGGACAATCCTTTCCTCCTACAACCTGCCTGCCAGCAACAGCAGGAAACGGCCTGTCTCGCCTGGCTGTATCCTGCTTGCTCTGCAGCCAGCGTATGTTGGATTCCAGACTCCAATTTATCAAGATCCCTCAGCATTTTAGCTCTATCCTCCAAAGTATTGGTAACCCCCTCCCCCCAGCTTTGTGTCATCTGCAAACTTGATCAGTATGAGCTCTATACCTACATTCAGGTAATTAATAAAGATGTTAAACAACACAGGACCCAGAAGAGATCCCTGTGGAACCCCACTTGAGACCTCCCTCCAATCCAACATTATTCCAGTAATAGTTAGTCTTTGTTTGCAGTTGTTTAACCAATTATGTATCCACTTAATGGTAGTTCCACAAGTCCACATTTCTCCAGCTTGCTTATCAGAATGTCATGTGCAACTGTGTCAAAAGCCTTGCTGAAGTCCAGGTATATTATATCCAGTGCATTCCCCCTATCCACCAAATCAGTTACCCTGTCAAAGAACGAAACCAAGCTGGTTTGGCATCATTTGTTATGGGTAAATCCATGCTGGCTGCTATTGAATACCCATTCATCCTCCAGGTATTTACAAATTGAATGTTTTATGCATTGCTTTAGTAGCTTCCCAGGTATCGAAGTCAGGCTGACTGGTTTATAGTTCCCCAGCTCCTTCTTTTTTGCCTTTTTAAAGAGGGACACTACGTTAGCCCTTCTCCAGTCTCCCAGGACCTCTCCTGTCATCTATGAGTTTGTAAATATTGTAACCAGTGGCTTTGAAATTTCCTCAGCTAATTCCTTCAGTACCCTCGGGTGAATAGCATCCAGCACCACTGATTTGAGTTCATTCAAATTGGTCAAAAGATCTCTGACATGTTCTTTACTTATATTGATCTACATCCCTTCCCCACTTCTCACGTCTCACATGTTATTTTTTGTGAGACGACTGAAGCAAAGTAGGCATTGAGCAGCTTTGCTTTCCTATCATCTTCTGTTACCAGCTCATCTTCTCCACTGAGCAGCCAACTCACACTATCCTTGATCTTTCTTTTTTGTCTGACATGTTTGAAGTACCCCTTCTTGTTGTCTCTAACATTTCTTGCCAGTTGTAACTCATTCTTTGCCTTGGCTTTCCTGATTTTGTCCCTACACACTCATGCTATCCCATGTATACTTCCTTGGTGACATGCCCCTCCTTCCATTTCCTGTATGTATCCCTTTTGGGTTTTAGATGACTAAAAAATGCCTTGTGCAACCATATTAGCCTTCCGTGGCACTTCTTGTCTTTCCTCTGTGTTGGAATACCTTAGTGTTGAGTCTTTAGTATTGCATCTTTTAGGAACTGCCAGCCCCCTTTGACTCCTTTTCTTCCTAATTGGACTTTCCCTGGGACCTTGCCTACTAGTTCTCTGAGCGATTGAAATCTGCCTTTCTGAAATCCAGTGTCCTTGTTTTGCTGTTCTCATTTCCTTCTTTCCATAGGATCTTGAATTCTATCAGTTCATGATCACTTCCTCCTAAGTTCCCGACCACCTTCACATTCACAACTAATTCATCCCTGTTGATTAAACCATATCCAAAATGGATGAGCCCCTAGTTCTTACACCTACAGCTGCAGTCACTCCTGTGCCTGCCTTGTTACTAGCCTTGCTCCTACCGTGATCCAGTCCACCCTCCCTGCTTACTTCCTGACACTTGGTTGTGACTCCAGGTTTCTGGTTCCCAGTTCTATTCCTGGCTGCCGACTCCTCCTCCAACAACTAGGCCTGACCACCCACACCAACATTTGTGACAGGTGCTATTGACTTTATATGTTGCCTACTCTCTATCTCTACCAGCCATGCATTTGGAATGTAAATAAGCTCATCAGACACATGTTCCATTTTATGAGAGCTGAACTGCATAAAAGAGTGTAGCAGAATATGAATAACCCATTTTGGCATATCCCAAGCTTTGGAGCTGATTTATATGAGAGTCAGAAATAGGCACTGTGTGAAAAGGGCTCACTTACCAACATGGAAGGAAGAAGTAGGAGACTATTGTGATGGGTTCAATCACAGACACCCCCTTGGGACTATCACCTGATGTGCTGAGACTACCTCTGAGCCTGTTTTCTCTGCCAGTTTGGGCCTCCTGAACCCTGCCTTTTTGAGCCACATATGCCAGTCTGCTCCAACACAGACCCAGGGTCTGAACCACGCACCCCAAAGCTGCAGACTTAACTAAAAACAGCTTAGTAAGTGCTCCTGTCTCCAGCACCCAGACACCCAACTCCCAATGGGATCCAAACCCCCAATGAATCCATTTTACTCTGTATAAAGCTTATACAGGGTAAACTCATAAATTGTCCGCCCTCTATAACACTGATAGAGAGATATGCACAGCTGTTTGCTCCCCCAGGTATTACCTACTTACTCTGGGTTAATTAATAAGCAAAAAAAAAAAAATGGGGTGGAGGGATAGCTCAGTGGTTTGAGTATTGGCCTGCTAAACCCAGGGTTGTGAGTTCAATCCTTGAGGGGGCCACTTAGGGATCTGTGGCAAAATCAGTACTTGGTCCTGCTAGTGAATGCAGGGGGCTGGACTCGATGACCTTTCGGGGGTCCCTTCCAGCTCCATGAGATAGGTATATCTCCATATATTATATTTATATTTATTATATTAAAAGTGATTTTATTAAGTATAAAAAATAGGATTTAAGTGGTTCCAAGTAATAACAGACAGAACAAATTCAGTTACCAAGCAAAATAAAACAAAACATGCAAGTCTAAGCCTAATACATTAAGAAACTGATTACAGATAAAATCTCACCCTCAGAGATGCTCCAATTAGCTTCTTTCACAGACTGGACTCCTTCCTAGTCTGGGCCCAATCCTTTCCCCTGGTACAATTCTTGTTGGCTCCAGCTTAGGTGATAACTAGGGGATTTCTCATGACTGGAACCTCCTTTGTTCTGTTCCACCCTCTTATACAGCTTTGGCACAAGGCGGGAATCTTTTGTCTCTCTGGGTCCCCACCCATCCTTCTAAATGGAAAATCACCAGGTTTAAGATGGATTCCAGTACCAGATGACATGGTCACATGTCCCGTGGGACCCCCAAGCCTTCATTCTTCCTGGCCTGACTCACAGGAAGGCTTGCAAGCAAACAGAGCCATTTACAACCAGTTGTCCTAGTTGATGGGAGCCATCAAGATTCCAAACCACCATTGATGGCCCACACTTTGCATAATTACAATAGGACCTCAGAGTTATATTTCATATTTCTAGATACAAGAATGATACATTTATGCAAATAGGATGACCACACTCAGTAGATTATAAGCTTTGTAATGATACCTTACAAGAGACCTTTTGCATGAAGCATATTCCAGTTACATTATATTCACACTCATTAGCATATTTTCATAAAATCATATGGAGTGCAACGTCACAACTATGTTATGCTGATTTAAGAAAAATGTTGCTCCCTGAAACAGAGACACATGACACATAGCAAGTTGTCATGCTGGGGCCTAGTTTGTGTGGGAGCTATTTGGGTTTAAACCAGCACTCTGTCCATTGATCCTTGTCGTTCACTTGTTACAGCACATGTGTCTTCAAAAGAAACTAAAAATGGCTGGTGTGTCTTTGAAAAGGTGATAAATTAAAAAGAGAGGCTAAAAAACCCAGCATTTGAAAAAGTCAGATAGAGTTTTAATTTTGTTTCTAGTGTGGGGAGGGGGGAAAACTATTTCAAACTTTGAGTTTGAAAGAAGGTATCTCTGAACTCTGCATCCTTACACAGAGAGCTGAAAATCATTAGACTACTTTTCAACGTCAGCACATGAGCTGGAGATGGGGCTGAGTCACAAAAAGTCAAGTCTAGATCTGAAATCTCCCAAATAACTGGGATTTTGGTTCAGCTCCCTGCTAATAGAAACCTGCAATTTATGGCTCAGAGTCCAAGATAGGCCAGAAGGCAGACTAAGGTTCAGGTATCAGGAGACAGGGTCAGGTTACCAGGAGGTCAGAATCTGAGACAGGCCAGAGGTCGAACAGAGAGGCAGGAGGCAGGCAGGAAGGGAGTTACCAGGGGATCAGGATCAACCACCAGGTTGCAGACAGCAATTGAAGAACAAAGCCAAGAACAAACCAGGATTGGAAGCTGGAGTCTAGGGTCTATCGTGAGTAGGGTCTGGAGCAGAGACAGGTAGGCAGTCTGCATTGTTGCTCAGACATCTTCCTGGTTTAAGTACTGGTACCAGCCAATCAGTGGGCTGCAAAGGGCCGCCATTCAGGTCCTGCTAGGCAGTACTTCCTGCCAAGCACAGATTCACAGGGTCCTCCCACAGGAGCCAACCCTAAGCCTCCAGAGGCAATGTGGCAGGAGCCAAGCCTAAGCCTCCAGAGGCAATGTGGCAGCAGCACAGAACCCTCCTGGGCCCAAGTGCTAGCCCTGCAGGTTCTTACACCACAGATGTTATGCTTTTTAAGAGTAAAATTGAGGTTGTTAGAGAGATTCTTCTGCAAAATCTGGATTCCTTGCTTTACTGTCACATTGCCCCTCAAGGGTTTAATTAGGAAACCAGAACTCCCACAGCCAGGTGGATTCTAGGGCAAGATCTAAGCAACTGTGTGCTTGTAAGAGCTGTGGCATTGGTTCTGGGGTCCAGGCAGCAGGAATGCAGGGTCCCACTGCCTAAGAAGAGCATCAGTCACAAGTAATGCATCTGGGAGTGTGCCTGAATGACCCAGAGTTAGGAACAATGATCAGCCATTACCCAGATCCAAGGGGCTTAGAAGCACATAGGATCTAGCATTTGGATCCAATCATAACACTGTGGTGTCTTTCCTGAGAGTATGGCTATAGAATTCTATAGCAGAAAGAATTCTCAGTTAATTCCATAGGTTGGTTTTAAAATCTTACAGCAGGAATATCGTTCTCTATTAAACTCTATATTCTTTTTGAGTATTCCTTATAGAAACACATTGCTAGAAGTGCTATTTCCTAAATGTGAGAAGTGTGAAATGTGTGTTTTAAAACCAACCTATAGAATTAATTGAGAATTCTTTCTGCTATGGAATTCTATAGATGGTTTAAATCTCTCTAAACAGGTTGCTCATTCTCTGTTAAATTCTTAGTATAGGTCTTTCCCATAAGAGTTAGATGCTAATGTGATAAAAACTTAATTATTACTGAGGGTCATGTTTGTGTGTCCTGATCCACCTCACTGTGGCTCTTTCACTCCCTTGAATTAGCCATGGCACTCATTTCCAGTAACTTGCTAAACTGGTCCCTGACCTAATGCTTAGATGCTAGTGTAATGGCAGTTTTATCACAATTTTATCAAAGCTCTAAATATTTGATGTTTTTCTTAAAATTCCAGCTACTGGAAACAGGAGAGTTGCATGAGAACTGGTTTTTTTAAGTGAGTTTCTAGTCCTCACAGTTGCAGAGAAAAGCTTGAAACTGTGACCTGAGTGTATTCTAAAGGCTCAGAAATCAGAAAGCCAAAAAGAAGAACTCAGCATCTATTTTTTTTTAAATGTCATGATTGGCTTAAAATCTCATGATTTTGGGGTCTGACATGATTTTTGAATGTTTGAGGTTCTCAGTATCGTGATGGGCTCTATAGAAAGTGCTTAAAAGGATGGATGTCTGTATAGATAGAAATTCAGTCCTGAGCCCATAAGCTGTTTCTTCCGTAGGTATGGTGTATGCTGGCAAGGTACACTTAATGGTTGGCTGGACAGAGAATGTGACAGACAAAATAGTTTCTTATGTGCTCCTAAGGGAATACAAACATGAGCTCTATATTCCCTCTGTTTAACTTACTCCCTGGTGGCTATCAGAGTTTAGATTCAAACTACACGTTTGTAGGAGTTGCTTCTGGCAGGGAAGAAGTTAATTTGTTTGTTATTTTTGTTGTTTTTTTAAAAGCTCTGATGTGAATTATCCATTTTTGGCAAGTGAATGGGAACAGATACATGTACTCAGTATTTTCTGTCTCACACACTATTATTAGTAAGAAACACATTTCCTTTTGGGGGTGAACATTAGGACAAAAATAAGGCTGTTCAGATTACCTTTATTAACTCTGCTAAAGCAATTGTGCTGGCATTTAGACAAACTGTCAAATGCATTTGCACAGCAGCAAATGGGATACATTCAAAGTTCTTTTCACGTTAAGAAGAAAATAGGGGCTTTTAGGCACTGGAAATGTAATATCCAATCTTTGGTAATGATTTTTAACATTTTTAAAAAGAAAACAAATATTCCATTCAACCATTTTAGTGCAAAAGGAGGAAAATAGCTCTATATTATCCACAATAACCCTGAAAGCTCTGGGTAGCATTTGGTGCCCATTTACTATCCACGTGCAGACAATTTACCTTCAGTGACACATCATTTGGCTAAGGCTTGGGTTGTATGTTCAATATGTACTGTATGCCTTAATCATTGGAATGAATTTGTTTTACTGTGTAAGCCAGTGAAGGCACACAGACAAGGCATATTTTAGTAGCATGGTGTTCTTCCAATCCTCATCCGGGACATATAATCTTTTTGAAGAATGGGCACATTTTGCTTTTATCCCAACCCCAGTTCATTTGAGTTCTCAAACACCCTAAAATGTTTTGGTTATTAAGAAACGGTGATTATACCTGGTGGGAAGCCTGAAGCCAAGTGAGATGCTGGGTATGTTTATTTGTATAGTAGTACCCAGAATGGTCTTGCTCTATTTTATTTCATAGCAATGCTAGTGTCCTCAGAAAATGCTCTGTGGTTGGAGTGTGCTTGTGTGTATGCTAAATCGATGAGCCACTCAGATTTTGGAGTAAGTAGCTGCAGCGACTTTTTCTTCAGTGGAATTGTAGCCGCTCACATCAACTCTGAATTTGGCTCTTTCTACTGGCTCATTGCAAACAGGAATTGTGGGCAGCTTTCCCCATTGTAGCCTCCATCCCCATTTCAGTTTCATTTATAACCATGAACTCTCTTGCCTTAATTAAAGAAAGTCTCAAGGAACCTTTGGCAGAGGATTGGTGAGTACCTCAAGGAAGGTTTCCTAGAGATCTCTCTGAAGGATTCCCATGAAATCTTGGTGTGTATTAACATACTGTTTCGCCTCACTGTGTAGCTACCCAGGGGAATGTGAAGCAGACACAAACACAGCTAGTCTTGTACATTTCTGTCCTTTCACCCATTTCTAGCATATAACAAAGCAAAGGACAGTTCTACCTCATATAACTGAGCAGCATCAACTCACAAAGATCACTCACCAGAGCTCCCCTCTCCTGCAACATGTGCACCATAGACAGACTGCTGGACTGGCTCGAACCCTCTTGTGTCGAGAAGAGGTCCTGGCTCAACACGGTACCAGATGACCCTGTTGCCTGTCCCATCTTGTTTTCCAATTCGACCTCATTATCATTATAAATGATAATACATTAGTTAGCAGTTTGAGCTCAAATTCAGTGAAATAGGCTTTGCCTGTTGCTAGTTTCCTTTTCGGTTGCTGAGGCCTTTATCTGAAGGAAGGGGGAAAGAAGCTGTGTATAACAAAGTGCAAATGAGGGTACAAATGGGAAGGGGAGTGCCTGTGAATTGGAGAGTGTGAAGACTTTAATGCTACATCTACACTGCCCCACAGTTCAGACTGTGGGACTGAAAACAGCAGTGTGCACCAGAGGGCTGCACTGTAACTCCCCCGTGTGGATGCTGTGGATGCGAACTAACAGATTTGTTACCATGCAGCACGTTGGTCTGCTCTGCTGGTCTCATCCCTGTACTCCAAACGGCAAAGCAGTGTAGACAAGCCTTAAGTTGCAACCATGGTATTCAGCCATTAGAGGTCTCTGGGCTATATTGAAAGTTCCAGAAAGGGCGTGGTCTCTGGTAATAAACAGAGACAAGAATGGAGCTGAAACTGCTGCAGAAAACCTGTTAGTTTTGTTTGCAGTTTGTTGCTGCTTTCTCTAGGAAATGTGTGCTCTATAAAGAAGTTCAATGGATCCAATATTATGACAGAGGGAACATCTGAAAGCAATTGTGAGCTCAAAATATTGTCAGTGTTTTTTGTAATTTAAAAGACGACCTGCCGTCTTTTTCATGTACAGGTCTGTACTGGGTTGCTCAGTCGTGGATTGGGACACAAAGTCAGATTGGCAACTGCAGTGGGCATTTAAATTACTCGTATCAAAATTTTATTTGCATGTACAATTAAGCACCTAAATGGCTGCATACTTCAAAAATAAATTCTTTAAAGATCTTGGCCTAAATTTGCAAAAAAAAAAAAAAAAAAAAATGAGCATAGCATTTGTAGATTTTGTAGGATGCTGGATTAATTATGAAGTGAGATGTGGCTATACCGAGGGACTTGGAGCCTCTTATCATGTCTTTGTCAATAGTAACATTTTGACATGCAACTGACAGCATGTGTCAAGAATGCTAAAGGAAACAGGGACTTGAAATGAACTTCAGCCGGCATCTCTATAAATGCAGCACGCTCATCCTTGCAGACCCCAGAGTGTGCCTAATAATACAACAAAAGGCCTATGGACCCACAGGAAACTACAAGTCAGTTAATTTGGTATCACTTATGGGAAAAAGGCTGAAAGCTATAGAGGGATTTGTTAAGGGAAACACTTGGCTAAATCAGTGGGTCAGGGAGATTTCAGGGAAGCCAGTTCTTGCTTAACTGCCGCTGTAGAAGAGGTGGCTGCACAGGGTATTTTAGCCAGAGAGCTCTAGAGCATTTTTTTGGTGCCATGCAAAATGGTGTGCTGGAAAAATTTGTATAGTGGGGGTGGTGAGAGCCATTGAACAAAACTGTAAACCCTGTATATGATGGAAACCACTTCAAGTCAGGAGCGGCGGCAGCTCCTCTAGTTCCAGCACCTCTGGGTGCTGCAATGTGTTTTAAAAAAGCGCGGGGTGGGGGGGGGGGGAGACTAAGACCCATATCCATTTTCTGTATGAAGAAAGATTTATAATCTATTTAATTCCTGCTCTGTAGTGAGAGATCAGTAAAACGGGCTCCTTTTCCTCATATTAAACTACTGCAGCACCCCCAGTGTGCACGATGTGCTGAAGCATACAGCTTCTGTAGTGAATGAAGATTAGAATAGTATTAGACTAAAAAAAATCTAACTGAGAATAATATCTGATAAAGTGCCACAAGGACTGAACTGATTACGAAAGAGAGAGAGGCCCAGTCAGTAGGCACATAACTCAACATGCCTGTCTGTCTAGCTAGGTATTTATGGCCCTCATCCCTGCAGCACCGGAGCTGACCAAGCAGGCAGGTATTTTCCAGAACAAATCATGCAGAAGAAGATATTTTATGTGTCCTCAGTTGATGCTGAAGAGGACAGATCTGCGAGGAGAGAAGAAGCGGCTTTACAGCATTCTGCCAGCCTAGACGCTTTGCAGTGGAAGTGATCAGAAGCAGTGACTGATGAAGACAGAATCCTAGGTCTGTGCTCCAGCAGGCCCCACGCATGTCAGAGAAATGGAAATGGTGATAGGAATGAGGTAAATCCTTTTTCCAAAGAAATACACAAACAGCTTTGACTTTGATCACTCCAGGCCACATGTAGCCATAATCTATCTCCAAGTGAAGCTCTGCCACATCACTAGGCCTAGCACATTGGACACATCTCTTCACTAAATGAGGGAGAACCTAGGAAGACAGGATTTGGGGGGCGGCATTTTGCTGCCCTCGGCGGAAATTCTGCGGTGGGGCATCCTTCCGCTCCAGGTCTTCGGCGGAAATTCGGTGGCGGGTCCTTCACTCGCTCTGGGACCCGCCGCCAAAGTGTCCCGAAGATGCGGAGCGGAAGGACCCCCGCCACCGAATGCTCAGAGGAGGAGCGCTGCCGCGTAGGCAGGGCCGGCTCCAGGCACCAGCCTGGCAAGCAGGTGCTTGGGGCAGCCGCTCCGGAGAGGGGCAGCACGTCCAGCTATTCGGCGGCAATTCGGCGGACGGTCCCTCACTCCCGCTCGGAGCGAAGGACCTCCCGCCGAATTGCCGCCGCAGATCGCGGCGTTTTTTTTTTTTTTTTGGCTGCTTGGGGCGGCCAAAATCCTGGAGCCGGCCCTGCGCCTAGGGCGGCAAAAACCCTGGCGGCGCTCCTGGGGAGAACACACATAGTACCCCAACATCTTTGCAGTATCTTGGGTAGCTAGAAATTGCAAAACAGCAAGGAGTAGAGCCTGAGTCAGTGATGACCTCATGTGAAACTCTTCAGTCCAAGAGGGACCCCTGGATAGGCGGAGTAATCAAAATATTCAGAGGAAGCACTGAAAATAGAAACCTCCAGGAACCACTTCCTAAGAAGACTGAGTCATTGCCAAGATCTGCAAATCAGATTGTACAGTCAAGAACTCTGGAGCGGTCCATCACTAAATGATGTCAGGGACAAATGAGCGCACATGAGACCAGCACATAAATGGGGTTGATCTACGGCTGCCAAGAGGGCACAGCTGACCACACCATGTTTACAGAGCTTAGAGAGCTGTGCCAGTGTTATAAAAGGAAAAGTTGGAGCCAGACTGAGGAGCAGACAAGCAATCCCAGGGGATGTCAGAGCTATCCGGTGAAGGAAAGGGCAGTGGCCATGAGATAGCAGGAAGCATCCAGTTATAAAAGCTGTTATGAGAAATCAAAGCATGTGTTTCCAATGAACCAGCCAGGAACCAAGGACCCAGGGGGACAGCACCAGATCCAGAATGCTGGGACCCTTAGGTTGTAAAAAAACTAAAGAACCGTTTAGAAAAATAATAAACTTTCATTGCTTTAGTGGGTTTTTTTCAAGTTTCATTTTAGAGGAGGGAGCAAACTAGGGGGGGATTGTTTGTTCAGTTTAATAAATGCTCATCTAAAGAGAGAGCTTCCAAGGGAAAATGTAAAGAGGAATTGACACACTTGATTTTTGTTATGAAAATAAATGCATATTTTAATGTGGTAAAATACGTCTCAAGAATTTTTACTATTTCACTGTGCAAACAGAACAAAAGGAAAACTACTGGGGAACCTAAGAAACAGCTTTGCTTCTCCCTGTGTGTGTGGAGTGGGGGGGAGAAAAGGATGTTTTTCTACATTTTCAAATATATTGATTTCAATTACAACACAGAATACAAAGTGTACAATGCTCACTTTATATTATTTTTATTACAAATATTTGCAGTGTAAAAAAGAAAAACAAAAGAAATAATATTTTTCAATTCACTTCATACAAGTACTGTAGTGCAAACTCTTTATCGTGAAAGTGCAGCTTACAAATGTAGAATTTTTTTTACATAGCTGCAATGCGATTAAAATTGTGATTAATCGCGACTGTTTTTTAAATCTCACAATTAATTGCGATTTTTAAAATCGTTTGATAGCCCCAATCTAAACCGACCCAGTGCCCTATTAGAATTAAACTGATAGGTGACTCCAGGTAAAGTGATAAGGTGTTCATTTTGTCTCTTTAGAGGAGCTAATGAACCATATTATTCCTCTGAATGGTCCAGGAAAGGGCTGGACAGAGTATGTGGTTTTGGGAGAATTCAGGACTGTGGGATGTTGGAGTCATTTTGCCAGGTTTAAACTGGTTAAAAGACAGGGAACAAAGGGTAGGAATAAATGGTAAATTTTCAGAATGGAGAGGGGTACCTAGTGGTGTTCCCCAAGGGTCAGTCGTAGGACCAATCCTATTCAATTTATTCATATGAAACCCTTCTGCCCATCTGAGTTGGCAGCAACAAGGGCCAGGTTCAGTATCTAGGGTTCCGTTTCAATAACACAATGCAAAACCGTCTCGAGTCCCCACCCAGTGACCTGGGACAATTACATACCACTCCCCGGGCGCCTCAAAGAGGCAATACTTCCCCTCTCGCAAGCACGGAGTCTGAGTGTAGCAAAATCCTTTTAATAATGGAGAGAAACAATGCGGCATTATGTTGGGGAAACACCACAAACAGGATTCATAACACAAACCATGAGTAAAAGACCCACCCCCAAGTAAATTTGGCAGTGTCCTTTTCCCCTCAGGGTCTTAAGTCCAACAACCCAAAAGATCACCCAAAAGTCCAACACCCCAAAAGTCTCTTGAGTTCAGCAACCCAAAGATCACCCAAAAGTCTCTGTCCCTGGTCAGTGCAGCCCCAGAGTTCCAAAGTTTATCTGCAGAGTTTTACACCCCCCCAGCCTGGGGGGGGGGGGAAAGGGGGCACGCGGGGTGTTAAGGGGCACCTTACGTGGTCTGAGACTGACTGCCCCGCCTCTCCATGGGGTTCTGCTGCAACCATCACCACGAGCCGCTCCACTCCACCAGCCATCCCGTGGGCCGCTCCAACCATCCCGCAAACTGCTCCGCTTTGCCAGCCATCTAGCAATATATCTTCAGGCTCCCCCACTAGTTAACACTCAGTGATCTCAGCTCTTAGTAATTTTAGCTCTTTAGTGATTTCAGTTTGTAGTAGGGGAGCCTCAGTGCTGGTGCGCCATTGGCCCAAAATGAATTCAGCACAGCAGCCAGTAACTAGACTCTTAATGGAATCAAGATTAGCTCTGCTATTCAACAGTGGAGAGAGGAGGAGACGCAATTTGTGTTTCAGGCCCTCAAAAAGGGCCCATACCATCAAGTACAAATACCTATCCCCAGCCTCTCTCTAGTCACTGGGTTTTGGAACCCATGGCCCTTATCTAGCAAGTGCTACTTAGTTGATGGTGAGACCCTCTGTCATAAAACAGTTTCATTGTCATTGAGTCACATAATCAGGGTAATAACACTTTATTCCTCCTGCCCCAATAACAGAGAAACTGGGGATCCCACAGCAGCCAAAGTGACCATTTTGGGATGCTGTGGGCTCATGCTAGGCGGGGTGGGTGTGCCTATGCAAACAAGACCAGCCCCTGAAGTTCTTTTCCACAACTTGCCACAATTCACCACCAGATGTCAGGGTAGAGCTCATCCTGACTCTGCTTACACATAAATGATCCGGAGAAAGGGGTAAACAGTGAGGTGGCAAAGTTTGCAGACAATACTAAACTGCTCAAGATAGTTAAGACCAAAGCAGACTGTGAAGAACTTCAAAAAGATCTCACAAAACTAAGTGATTGGGCAACAAAATGGCAAATGAAATTTAATGTGGATAAATGTAAAGTAAAGCACATTGGAAAAAATAATCCCAACTATGCATACAATATGATGGGGGCTAATTTAGCTACAACTAATCAGGAAAGAGATCTTGGAGTCATCGTGGATAGTTCTCTGAAGACGGCCACGCAGTGTGCAGCGGCAGTCAAAAAACCAAACAGGATGTTAGGAATCATTTAAAAAGGGATAGAGAATAAGATGGAGAATATTTTATTGCCCTTATATAAATTCATGGTACGCCCACATCTTGAATACTGTGTACAGATGTGGTCTCCTCATCTCAAAAAAGATATACTGGCATTAGAAAAAGTTCAGTGAAGGGCAACTAAAATGATTAGGGGTTTGGAACGGGTCCCATATGAGGAGAGATTAAAGAGGCTAGGACTTTTCAGCTAGGAAAAGAGGAGACTAAGGGGGGATATGATAGAGGTATATAAAATCATGAGTGGTGTGGAGAAAGTGTATATAAGGAAAAGTTATTTACATGTTCCCATAATATAAGAACTAGGGGCCACCAAATGAAATGAATGGGCAGCAGGTTTAAAACAAATAAAAGGAAGTTCTTCTTCACACAGCACACAGTCAACCTGTGGAACTCCTTACCTGAGGAGGTTGTGAAGGCTAGGACTATAACAGGGTTTAAAAGAGAACTAGATAAATTCATGGAGGTTAAGTCCATTAATGGCTATTAGCCAGGATGGGTAAGGAATGGTGTCCCTAGCCTCTGTTTGTCAGAGGGTGGAGATGGATGGCAGGAGAGAGATTACTTGGTCATTACCTGTTAGGTTCACTCCCTCTGGGGCACCTGGCATTGGCCACTGTCGGTAGACAGGATACTGTGCTGGATGGACCTTTGGTCTGACCCAGTATGGCCATTCTGATGTTCTTAAATTAGGTGTAACCAAAAAGCTGCTGATACCAGTGCATGGCTCGGGTGTAACAACCAGGCTGCTGGAGTCAGAGTTGCTGGTCCAGAGCTGCTTATCACACAGACTCTCGGTGCATGCTTGTGTGCTGGCTGGGAGCATCCAGACAAGGAAGTTACAGCAGCAGAGCATTTAAAGGCACCCAGGGTTACAGGGCAGGCAGTGCCACAACCCCTCACTGGCCTGGATTGCACCCCAGAATGTGACACTGTCCCACTCCTCTTTCTGATATTGGAGGTGCTTAGGGTGACCAGACAGCAACTGTGAAAAATCGGGAAGGGGGTAGGGGGTAATAGGAGCCTATATAAGACAAAGACATCAAAATCGGAAATGTTCCTATAAAATCGGGACATCTGGTCACCCTAGAGGTGTTAGTCCAACCTATGTCTAAAGTCAGTGCATTTTATGCGGCAGGTCGTCTCTGAACCTTTTCCTTTTTCCACACTTGTTCAGGGTCCCCTCCCCAAGGGGCCCAGGTGGCTGCCTTAGTCTAGCAGAGATAGAAGGTGTTGCTAAGGCAATGAAAGAACATGTTGTTTTTTTGTCCATGGAAAGAAATAATCTCTCCTTTTACATTCTGCATGATGGCAAGGCCACAGGTTGATATTTTTATCTTCTTGGGTATGCCTTTATTTCATCCCCACACATTAATCTGTTCAGAAGCTGCTGCTAGGCAGCCCTCAAAGAAACTATAGTAAATATTTCAGATTTAACTCATTTAAAATATGTTTTGGGCCTGCTTGGGGTGTGAGTTATGGCCATCAGAGCAGGGGCCTGTTACAGTATTGGTTAATGCTATTTCAGTCTGGGGAAGCCTTGGAGGATATTAATCTGCTTGTGTTCCATGATTAGAGGAGGGAACAACTTTTCCAAATTTGGGTAGAAGACCATCGATCTAAGGTGATATTTTGTCACCTGCTGATTGAGCAGCCTATTAATGGATGGAGAAGGCTGATTATCTTTGAAAACTCATGGCAATCGGGGGAGGTCCTGGACGACTGGAAAAAGGCAAATATAGTGCCCATTTTTGAAAAAGGGAAGAAGGAGAATCCAGGGAACTACGGACCGGTCAGCCTCACCTCAGTCCCTGGAAAAATCATAGAGCAGAATCCATTCTGAAGAACTTGGAGGAGAAGAAGGTGATCAGGAACAGTCAACATGGATTCACCAAGGGCAAGTCATGCCTGACCAACCTGATTACCTTCTATGATGAGATAACTGGCTCTGAGGATAGGGGTAAGCAGTGGACATGATATACCTTGACAGTATTCTTGCCAGCAAGTTAAAGAAGTATGAATTGGATGAATGGACTATAAGGTGGATAGAAAGCTGGCTAGATCATCGGGCTCAACGAGTAGTGATCAACGGCTCGATGTCTAGTTGGCAGCTGATATCAAGCAGAGTGCCCCAGGAGTCGGTCCTGGGACCAGTTTTGTTCAACATCTTCATTAATGATCTGGATGATGGGATGGATTGCATCCTCAGCAAGTTTGTGGATGACACTAAGCGGGTCGAGGGGGGCGGGAGAGGAGGTAAATATGCTGGAGGGTAAGGATAGGGTCCAGAGTGACCTAAACAAATTGGAGGATTGGGCCAAAAGAAATCTGATGAGGTTCAACAAGGACAAGTGCAGAGTCCTGCACTTAGGAAGGAAGAATCCCAGGGACCACTACAGGCTTGGGACCGACTGGCTAAGCGGCAGTTCTGCAAAAAAGCACCTGGGGATTACAGTGGACGAGAAGCTGGATATAAGTCAACAGTGTGCCCTTGTTGCCAAGAAGGCCAACGGCATATTGGGCTGCATTAGTAGGAGTATTGCCAGCAGATTGAGGGAAGTAATTGTTCCCCTCTATTTGGCACTGGTGAGGCCACATCTGGAGCATTGTGTCCAGTTTTGGGCCCGCCCCTACAGAAAGGATAAGGACAAATTGGAGAGAGTCCAGTGGAGGACAATGAAAATGATTAGGCGGCTGAGGCACATGACTTATGAGGAGAGGCTGAGGGAACTGAGCTTATTTAGTCTGCAGAAGAGTAAAGTGCGGGGGGATTTGATAGCAACCTTCAACTACCTGAAGTGGGGTTCCAAAGAGAATGGAGCTTGACTGTTCTCAGTGGTGACAGATGACAGA
Organism: Terrapene triunguis; assembly: GCF_002925995.2. Lineage (NCBI taxonomy): Eukaryota > Metazoa > Chordata > Testudines > Emydidae > Terrapene > Terrapene triunguis. Next base: position 20,197,686 of record NW_020664393.1, read on the forward strand.
ACAAGGAGCAATGATCTCAAGTTGCATTGGGGGAGGTTTAGGTTGGATATTAGAAAAAACTATGTCACTAGGAGGGTGGTGAAGCACTGGAATGGCTTACCTAGGGAGGTGGTGGAATCTCCTTCCTTAGAGGTTTTTAAGGCCCGGTTTGACAAAGCCCTGGCTGGGATGATTTAGTTGGTGTTGATCCTGCTTTGAGCAGGGGGTTGGACTAGATAACTTCCTGAGGTGTCTTCCAACCCTAATCTTCTATGGTTCTATGATGAGCTTCAAGGGCAGCCCTGGGAAGTTTGCCCTGCCCAGGAATTTCACCAACTGTCTTGAGTTTTTCCTGAACAAAACATTTTCAAGCACCACCAGCTGGGAGTGGAGAAAAATTCAGGTGAACATTAACAATGCTGAACCAGAAGACAAGCTTGCGAACAGACCTGCCTTCTCCCTTTGTATCCAGACAGTGTGCAGTGAATGGAGAGCACCAGAAGACCAAGTATCACTGTCCTCAGTAATTACTTCAGACCCAGTCAGACTAAATCATTAGTTGCAGGTTTAAACATTTTTCTCCTTCACTTGTAATCCATGTTGAATCATCCATGGCGTGGGGGGAGGTGCAGGGAAATGGTATGGCTTCTGCCCTCAGCTGAAGGTAGGCTATCCCAGAGCACAGTGGTTCTCAACTAGGGGTATGTAGAGGTTTTCCAGGGGGTACATCAACTCATCTAGCTATTTGCCTAGTTTTACAACAGGCTACATAAAAAGCACTAGCGAAGTCAGTACAAACTAAAATTTCATACAGACAATGACTTGGTTATACTGCGCTACATACTATACTATGTAAGTACAATATTTATATTGCAATTGATTTATTTTATAATTATATGGTACAAATGAGACTGTAAGCAATTTTTCAGTAATAATGTGCTGTGATACTTTTGTGGTTTTATGTCAGATTTTGTAAGTAAGTCGTTTTTAAGTGAGACTTGGAGTACGCAAGACAAATCAGACTCCTGAAAGGGGTACAGTAGTCTGGAAAGGTTGAGAGCCACTGCCAAAGCACATAATATCCTCCAAAACAAAAACTGCATTTGTCAGAACCCACTTATGCTGAATTTCCCCCCATAATAATAAAGGTGAAGGTGGCTTCTTACTTGGCTGTGGCTCTGATTTTGACTCTGCAGCCACTTCCTCTCTGGGACATTCCCTGAGCACACTCCCAAACCAATTATCAGAATATGGCCCTACGACATCCCCCAGCCCAGCTGGCCAAGTGGTCTGCTCTGGGGTCTGTTCCTGCTCCTCCTGCCACTGAGGAATCCTCTAGTGCCATCGCCTCCCCTCCCCAGTTATCCACAATGGTTTTTTTTAAGACACAGGCCCAATGGGATTGGTAAAACAGTTTAATTCTCTATCTTCTTAGAGCTGGCCCTTTGAGGAAGAAAAACCCTTTAATGCCTTAATGACCTAGCTCAGATACCACCTTTCACACACCCCCTTGGCTGGCTATCGGCAGTTTCAGTCAGGCCTGTTGGTAAACCCCGACAGCAGTTTATTTTTCTTCTGTCATAAGCTATAAATTGTGGACAGAATTGCAGACCCTCTATGGGGTGATTTATGGGACTATTTTATGTGACATATTTAGAATGGCTATTAAAAAAAATGTCATACCTATAAAGAGGAGAAAGGACCTCCTGTAAAGGACAGTTATCAGAATAAGTAGCAAAGATTAGTAAATGTTGGCATATTGAGGTACACGTTTGGAAATAGCTGATTTGTTGGGAAGATCATTTATTCCCTGGGGGAATACTTAAGGGTCACATAAGCACAATTAAGCAACTTCAAAATAAGTAAAACAAACAAACAAACAAGTGTAGCTCAGAATGGAGGATCTATCCGAGACAGGATGGTATTAGAAGTCTCACATTCTACATGAGCATGAATGGTGGAACACAGACACCTCCTTGGCTCCTGAAGGGAATTTTTTTAGTACCAATTATAAGGGGCTCCTCATACTCTCTCTTTGGTGATGCTATTGAAAGCAGATTTAAATATATATATGGATCAGTTATCTGAGAGGCAGCAATTAGAGAGGAACCAACAGAACTAGATCCAGAAGGGCTTGAATGATTTAAATAACAAATACCTGGATCAAAGATGGCAAGCCCACCACAGTACAGGTAAATATAGCACGATGTTGGAACAAAACACTAGCAAAGGGATAACCAGTTATAGCCCATTGTCTCTCACATCACATTGGCCACAGTTATTTAAAGTTGTTATAAAAATATCCATAATGCCTCTAGCCCAAGGTACAGCTGCAGTGGGAAAGACAGATTGGCTGCTGAGCAGTATTGCTAGAGAAATACACTATAAATCAAAGCAGATTGTACTTTAGTTTCATAAGACTATTGTTTCCAACTGCTCCTGTCAAAAAAGATACAGGATCTGTATAATCTTTCTGTATAATGTAATTGGACAGTCCAAGTGATGTGTTACACTACACTGGTAATTTACCGCCAGTTTGGTCAAGGACAGTCAAATTACTTAATTACACATAACAGTTACTCTGTAAAGACTTAGGAAAACAAATAAACGTAACTAATCCCTTTTTCTATTTGTTCCTTGCAAACAAAAGCCTACGGATTTGAAAGAAAGCAGCACAATTAACATAATTAGAGATGAGTGTCACTCAAACCTTGAACAAGCCCCATGGATATGGGGAATTTTTAATACCTAATTAAGTCACTCTTAGAGAGTGACTTTTCAGGGGCAGTGCCATCAAAAGCAGCATCAGCCCATATTCATTGTCTGCTGTTGTGATGTTCCCCTCGTGCGTCTAAGTAGTGCCTTCTGAATGAGGGCTTCTTGGAGTTCATTGTATTTGTAAGTCAGTCAAGTATTGGAATACATATCTGGATGGATCAAATACCATCTATGGGCAGTAGACTGACTTGTAGCTATGGCCCGGCTTTTATGTACAATGTACACACATTTTAAAGTTAATGTGCATTTAGAAGGAATGAGCCAAACTTACACCTGTGGAGTCTGAGGGCCTGTATTTATTCACAGAACAGGTTCAGAACAGACAGTGGCAGCACAAGCTTTCCTCACATTGCCTTAACCCTGAGCTGGGTGGATCATCTCTAGGGTAGTGAAGGTAGTTCAGTTTCAATAGCCCCCTTCAATCACTGGTATGTCTGCTGAAAGTGCCAACACTGAGTGTTTTGTATGATGCAGACACCTGTCCCACAGGAACTAGATTGAGAACACCAAATTCATTTCATGTAGATACTGAATAGTCAACACTTTCACTCACTACTGCTATGGGAGTTTCTCTGTGTGAGAACAGGATAGGACTACGAAGAAGAGAGATTAGCTTTAGTTTTCTCAGGAGATGCCTCACCAACTTTCATCCTTTAGGTGACTGCATTGTTCTAAGGTGATTCTTTTCCCTTTTTTAAAAAAACACTAACCACAACAGAAAAGTGGGGGAGCTAGATGTGTGTTATTTTTTGCATTCAAGCAACTAGAGCTTTTACTGAATGACTACATTATTTGTATTTAAAGGTTATGCAATTTGTAGCATAAAACCAAGCCTGCTGTTCTCTCTAGCCTGAAGCTTGTTCTGAGTGGTCACTGAAGTCTAGAACCTTGCCTTACAAAATGGAGGATGATCTTTGGTCTGTGCTCACACCCCACATCCTTACATAGCAATGGCAGCTAGTCCACACAAGGCCTTCACTCCAGGAATAACATCTTATGGGTTGTGGGGGAGACCTTGGATGCCTTTTACCATCTGAATGTTCATGTGCCACCACCTTCAGGCTGAAAGAACTCTGCAGTCCCCAAACCGCTATTGGAGAAAGAGAGATAAAGGAGCATACCCATCAGTGCTTGTCATTGTGTGTGATGATGGGTAGAGCTGGTTGGGAATTTTTTTTTCCAGAATGTGGTGGCGTTTTTTTTGTTTTGGTCAGAAAATGCCAATTTGTAAAAACCAAAATATTGGTAGAAATGTTCCAATTTTGACAAAGCTTCTCTTGGGAAAGGTTTCTCGGTTCCAGGATGGAATTTCTGGTCAGAGAGGAAGAGTGACACTCCAGAATAGGCAATAGCCTGGGAGCGAGCGCACCTAGCTGGGATGTAGAAGACCCAGCTTCACCTTCCTGCCTGGGAAGGCTAGGGACTTGAACCTGGGTCAATGATGGCCTTAACCACCAAGCTATTGCCTGTTCTGAGGTGGATCTTTCTCAATCTTTCCTGTTGGAACTGTTCCACTTTGCCACTATAAATATTTATTGGAGCTTGGACTTTACCCTGGCTAGTCGGGGGTCTCTTTCTTGCTTCAAAAGGTCTGTTTTATCCTGATGTGGAATGGGAACACTTTTGAAATCTCTAAAAGCGTCACAGGATGGGAAAACTGTTTGCTGCCGAATTCTAATGGTGGGTATAGGTAATTCCTTCTTTAAAAGACACACTTCTAAGTACACTTTAAAAAACAGAGTGGAAATCAGCAAGGGACTGACTCTCAATGCACAGCAATTAGGTACACTGAGAATTCGAGATGCTAAAAGAGAAGACTAAGAGTAATCATGAAAAAATCAAAAACAGGAAGAAACCCCTCAGAAAAAAAGAATCAAAGGAGAGATTATCATAAATTCTGACAAAAACAGATAAAAGACCCAGGGGGAAAAAAGGCACCCTGATTCTATTAGCCAAGTATTATCACTACTGGCTAAAGCGACCTATGAAAAGGAAGGATTACCAGTTACAATAAAGGGGACTAGATATCGCAGCACTAATCAGCACTACTCTGCACTGCCAGGAGAATGGAAAATAACGTTTTTAATAGCAAGCATTAAAGCTGGAGGTTCACTGGCAAACCATGCTGAAGCCGTTTTTGACAGGTGACAAATATCTCAGGTAAAAAGGGCTCATCCAGTTTAGGAAGTATCTGCCTTAATGGCAATTTCCATTGTGTTATCCATCAGCTAATGTTTCTTGCGGTGTGCCTGGCTGAGCTGCAGCATGACAGAAGGGGCAATGTTAAGGGCTTTGGGATCAGGTCTTCCAAGTATTGCTTTGAATCGCAATTTTCCAGTCAATGTTTTTTAGCTATATAATGGAAGAAACATATTCAGTGCATGACCTCAGGGAACCTGAGAAAAATGTACTCATTTTCCAGGTTGCTTAGTAGCATAGTATCCTTCACCTTGTGCTACTTGGAAGACAGAAGAGGAGTCTGCATGTTACACTAACGTGCATGTGAAAAGGAGGAAGTTGTATAGTGTAATTCAGTGGAGTGATGAACCAAACACAGGATCCTTGTAAGTAAAGATGAGTTTGAGTCAACTTCTCAGACCCAAACCCTGAAATCTGGGGAAATTATGGTCTGGAGCTTAGTGTTATGGCTCAGGCCTAACTCAGTAGTCCAGAACCCCCAGCTCCCAGTGCTGTGAAAGTTTGGATTCAGTTAAGATGGGCAGTTTCTAGTTAGAGCAGAGTTGGTGTTACAACTCTTTTATTTCTATTTTATCTTATTTAATGCAATTAGATTGTAAATGGTTGGGGAGAGGGACTGTCTCTTCATCTGTGTTTGTGTAATAACCAGCACAAACAGTGCCCTGATTCTCTTGGGGCCTTTGTGTGCTACCATAATATAAACAATTAATAATAATCTAGAGCGATCCCAGAGCACGCTGCAAATGCAATTAATGCACAAACTCTATGTAGGAATCACTTTGCCCACCATTGAAAGGCAGCCACTTGGAGAATGAAACACTGTGCATAGTAACACTATCTCTCAGTAGGGATAGGAAGGGAAGAGAAATACCATACCCAGTTGGGAATGCAAGGGTGCATAGGCAGGCAGAACTTAATTATCTACTTTATATTTCATGCAGAGGATGTACTTTGAACCTTTTGAAATCAGAAGCAAGCAAGATCAGAAGAGAAATTCAAGATGTTTACTCGAAGACTCCTTTCCATGTCTGCTTTATGAACAACTCTGAGGTGGGGAATTCTTTCATTTGAGCATGCTGCATAATGAGTGATTTCTTTTGTTCAGTAGCTGGATTTGTGGTCAGAAGCTCCATCTCACAATGTATGTTTTGGTTTGCAGCAGGAAAAAATGTATTCCTGTTTGAACAGATTTGTCCTGTTTAACAAATATTAATTTGAGCAGAGTCCATTATATTCACGAAGTCTTATCGCTGAATTCAACAGAAGAGACTAGTAAGGCTTCTGAGAAGCATTGTCGAGGGCCCTTCAGTTCACAAGAACACTGTTACCAAGAGATTAAATGAATTAAAAATTGATGAATGTTCTGTAAGAGGTGACTTGCAGTCAAGGATATTTAAGCAGATAAAAGAGTGGAGGGAGGAAAAGGTTGGTTGCTAATGTGTTTTTATAATGATTTGGGGATGGCAGGGAAGAAAAGGAGGAAAGAAGAGGGGGAAGGGGGCAATGTTCTCTCGGGTTCTAGATAAGTGCTGTTATAAAAGCGAAAGGGAGAAAGATTAGTATACTCATATGCGAGGGATGTTCTTTGCCCAAACAATGTAAGAGGAACCTTGTCAGAGGTTGGGGCTTCTCCTCAGCTTCCAATCACCTATGCTCAGTCTCCTTTAAGAGGTTTATTTTCTTAAAACAGGGAAGTAAACAAACAAAGTGAGTCTTTTAACTCACTCCTTTGTCTCAGACTTTGGGATCTCTGGTGCTCCTGATCCTGATAGTTTCCCAGATTTAGTCAGCTCTGCTCCCTTCTCTTCCCTTCCCGGGACTGTTTCCTTGGGCAGCTGGTCCCTTGCTCCATGGACCCACCACTGGAGTTAGCTCCACTCCATTATGGCTTCCTTTCCCCAGGCACAGCCTGTCTCAATCTCTCTCTCTCTCTCTCCACCTCATTTCCTGCCCTTTATAGACCCAGGTGTAGCGCAGGCCCCTTTAACTGGGTGGATTGGGCTTACCTGCTCTGAGACAGGGGAGCTGGGCCCAGCTCTACTCACAGTACCCTGTGACTAACCTAAAGAAATCAGAGAATTTTACAGACAACATAAGCTTCATTAGAGACTAAGGCTGATGCCGAGGAGTAGGCCTTGATGAGCCCTACAGAAGAAAGCTCAGTGTGGCCATTCACCCCAACTTGTTGTTAGCAGCACACACCAACAGTGCAGCGCTGCGACTGCTGTGGCTCCACCATGGGGAATTGGCCTGTAAGTCCGTAGGGGTGTATAAAGGATTCAGCAAGAGGAAGAATGACAAAAGAGGGTAAAAGGCCTGAGGCTATGATGAGACTAAACATATAAAGACTGTATTCCATCTATTAAATATTTTGTTTACCAAGTGCAGCTTGGTGCTTGCTTGGTCTGGGCAAGTTACAAAATCAGTCATTTTCTGCCGTATGCGTACGGTGTGTTCTATAATGAAATAGGACAATACACCTTAATATATAGTGCAGTCTTGCAGTTAGCTGGGGCCCCACATAGCAGGAAGGCTGTGAGTTGCTGAGGCTATGTTGGAATCCCCATCAGCCCAGGGGTCTCAGCAGAGGCTTGACTTGATTGTACTTAATGGTTCCACCCATCTCCTGGTTGCTGTTGCTCAGGGCAGGGGCAGCGAGTGTGGTGCACTGGCCACTGCATGTCTCCACATTCACTGCTGATGCTGGAAGTGGGCAAAAGGGGGATTGGGCCATGAGTACTGGAGTGTATGCTCCCATGCTGTTCCTTGTCTGTCTTGTGTTTACAAGGCCTACCCTCTGAATGTAACATTAAAGTTTGGTTTAAATCCTGTAAATGGAGGCCAGGATTTTCTAGTGACTTTGGGTCCATTGATTTTGAGTACCCAATCTGAGACACCCTTAAACAGCCGGATTTTCAGGTGGTTGCTGCTCAGAACTTCCTGAAAATCAGGCCCTTTAAAGTGTCTCAAGTTGAGCACTCAAAATCACTAGTGATTTCTGAGACCCTGGGCCCTTAGTCCTGATCTGTAACTCACCTCATCGGATGCTGTATCTGGTGGAAGGTATGATGTCAGCCACTGTTCTCACACTAGACCAGTGTGAACCAGTCAGTTTAAGTTCCACCAATATCATGTGTGAAAACTCATGGTTTTGCCTAAATATTTGTGCCTTTATCCAGAGTGAAATGCTACCATTTTCTTCTGTCGAACACAGCATTTCACCCTCAAATGGCAAATGACTTCCCTCCCCTTGTCCAGGGTGGATGTAATTTCCTGTCCTCAGCCCTGCTTGTGAAACTCTGTTTCGTAGAGCTTTACACAAAGCCTTCTCTAATCACTCCGAACCAATGGAGTGGAGACTGAATTTCCATGCTTTTGTTTTATGAATTACATTGAATATGGGCTCCAGATGCAAACTTTCCCAAGCGCGCTCTCTCTCTCTCTCTCTCTCTCTGTGTGTGTGTGTGTGTGTGTGTGTGTGTGTGTGGTGTTTGATTATGAGGTTTTAGGTTTAGGCCCATCTCAAGTTTAAACAGGCTTAGTCTGACTTTAGTAGTTGTGCTGCTCAGTGCTGATTTTAAAAAAAATATATTGAGTAGCTTAGAATAATATATAAAATTAGATTCTGCCCCACAGGTGTGACTGTATATAGCAGGGGTGGCCAAGCTGAGCCTGAGAAGGAGCCAGAATTTACCAATGTACATTGCCAAAGAGCCACAGTAATACGTCAGCAGCCCCCCATCAGCTCCCCCCCCCGGCTCCCAGCGCCTCCCGCCCACTGATCAGCGCCTCCCCCTCCCTCCCCGCACCTCCTGATCATCTATTTCATGGCATGCAGGAGGCTCTGGAGGGGGTGGGGGAGGAGCGAGGGCACGACAGGCTCAGGGGAGGGGGCAGGAAGGGGTGGAATGGAGACGGGCTGTGGCAGAGCCAGGGATTGAGCAGTGAGCAATCTCCCCCGCCCCCTCCCGACACATTGGAAAGTTGGTGCCTGTAGCTCCAGCCCCGGAGTCGGTGCCTATACAAGGAGCTGCATATTAACTTCTGAAGAGCCGCGTGTGGCTTCCGAGCCACAGCTTGGCCACCCCTGGTATATAGCAATGAATTAAAATCAGGTGACTCAATGACAACTGACAGCACAAGTTGTATCAAAGATAGATCTCTATTGTTTTATCAGAATAATTTAATTTCCCCAGAATTGGGTTTTTTAGAAAATATGATGTTCTGAAAAGTGTTCATTATACCTGTACATTCACTATTTTAAAATATTCATATCTTAGTTGTGTTAAAAATATTTTCACACAAATATCAAAATGTAATTGTCCATGTGAAAGACCAAAACTTGTGAAATTTATTCTTAGGAGTGTTTTGATATTTTTCTCTCCAGAATTAGTCTCTTTCCTTTGCATAAGAAGAAAAGAGGTTCCAAGTAAATTAATATGATTGCCTCCTTAAAAGCCAGCTAACCCAGAGGGGTTGACTCTCCCATTGAAGTAAGTTCCCGTGTATTTTTAGTGAGAGATTGATAAAAGAATAAACCTGCAGTTTTGCATGTGTACTTTACAATAACATGTGCTCTGGGCTAAGTATATGTTATATTATTCCATCATGTTAGCATCCCCTGGGAATAGTTGCTCATTACAGTGTCAACTGCCCTTTGCTAAAGCCCCACCAAGGCCACACTGTGAGCTGATGAATAAAGGCGAGCGTTAACCCTTGACCCTGTTTTTCCCAGTGCTGGATGTTGGTGAATCTGCACTTAATGGAGGGGAGGGGGGGCGCGGAAGGGACTGTTCCTAGCTGCTCCTTGGTTGAGTGAAGTGAAATGCTGATGCATGAGCATGTTTCCCAGCGTGATGCTTAGGAAAGGAAGAATATACCATGGCCCTTGATTATCCCATTGGCTCTGCACATCTCTGTCAGGATACCAATGTTTGTGGTGGATTCTCTATTATTTGCCATTTAAATCAAGATTAGATGTGTTTCATATGCTCCAGGAATTAGTTTGAGGAACTTCTGTGGCCTGTGCTATTCAGGAGGTCAGACTAGATGCTCACAATGGTCTCTTCTGGCCTTGGAATCTATGTTATTTTTTAACATTGCTTAGTCGTGCATCCTTGGGCCTGGTACCCATGGGTCCTGTAGACATTTGATGTATTCTGAACATTTGGGGCCTTTATTAAAGGATGTATGCGGGCCTTCATCATTTAGAGCTAGATCTTGGCCCTATTGAAGTCAATAGGAGTTTGCCATTAACTTCAGCGGAGCCAGTGTGTTTGCCTTAATGCCATGTAGCATTTGTTGGGAATTGTAATGTTACTGACTGTCAGGAAGACCACTGGCCTAAAGGGACATTTGGGACACCCAGCTAGACCACCATAGATTGGGGTCTTCCAGAGGCAGGGTAGGTGCAGTATCCCCAGGCTTTGTGGTGTTTCTCGCTTGGCTGGAGTGTGTTATCTTTAAACTTTTACTGCATGAAGACCAGGGCTGGCCCACAACATTTTGGCACCTGAGGTGGGGAGCTCAAATGATGCCCCCATACCCCCTCGCTTGAGCCAAAACTTTGAAAGGTCTCAATTCTGCCTTCTTCCTGTTCTACTCCTTTCATGGTACTGCTCTGCTACCTACCCCCAATAAAGGAGAACTAACAACTTAAAATGCCTTGTTCAAAAATTTTAAGTAACACTTAACTTTCAAATGCCTGAACAGCAAATGTAACTTTTCTTGTCTGCATAGTAAACACTGGCATTTTTATCTGTTTGAATAATCAAAGTGGTGCTTTCCATGCCTTCTTGGTTCCAAAGATTTGAACTGCTCCCTAAAGGTCCACAGTCTGGGCCAACTCATGCTCTATTGAGATGGTTGCAAGGCCAACCAGCCTCTCCTGTGTCATGGTGGAGCATAGATGTGTTTTTATTAACTTCAGCTTGGAAAAGCTGCGTTCTTCACTGGCAACTGTTACAGGAAGCGTTAGAAGTATGCGCAGAGCAACAAAAGCATTCGGAAAGAGGGTGGTCATCTTATTTGTGCACATATATTCCAGAACAGCCTTTGGAGTTGATCCTGCTGAAACGTATCTTGTAAGGGCTTTCAGTTCATCCCCTAAATCACTCGCATCAATATCGCGCATGTCATCATGTGTCAACACTGTCTCTAGTGCCCTGCATTGCTGGTGTAGGTCTTCTTCCGGTATAGTGAGGAGTTTTGGAATATCATACAACATCCCAAATATACTGCTGTGTTCCTTGAGCTGCATGAAACGTTCTTCAACTGACTGTATTGCATAGTCTAGCACCTGGTAAAAGAATTCAACTTTGAATTGTTGTTTGGGGTTATCCCGTGCCTCGTAATCAAAATGTCGTCTTCTTCAGTGACTCTTGTATTCTTGAATGGGTGGGAAAATAGCTTCAGTGTGAAGTTCCTCTGCCAACTTTTGTGCACTCTTCAGAACATTTTGAAATCCCTCATCTGATCGGTAAGACTGTAGGTATGACTTTGCTTTGTCCAGTTGTTCCATTGCTTCAGATATATCAGGGTCAATACCTTGGAGTCTCTTGCTTACAACATTTATTTCAAACAGTATGTCATGCCACAACACTAAGCCACACAGAAATTTGAAGTTATGTATGTTTCTGGTGATTCCATGTCCCTCTGCCACTGTTCTCCCATGAACAGTTCCTGTCATAGCATTATCCTCCATAATGGCAACTATGGCATCATCTATCTTCCCAATTTGGTGTTTGATAGGCTTTATTGCCTCCACTCGACTTTCCCATCGTGTAGCACTCAGTGGTTTCAGTGTCAGAGAGGATGTTCTCAGATGTTGCTTCAAAATTTGCCATCGATGAGTTGATGCAGAGAAAAATACATATATGCTTTGAATTACATTAAAAAATTCAGCAGCTTCACTAGAAGCTGATGCTTATCACTGACCACCAAGTTCAATGAATGAGAACTGCATGGGACAAAAAAAGCTTGAGGGTTTAACTCTCGGATCCGTGTCTGCACTCCTCTGTTCTTTCCTCTGATGTTGGCACCATTATCGTAGCCCTGACCTCTCATGTCAGCTATCGCAATTCCCATATCTTCCAGCTTTTTTAGAAGCACATTTGTCATACCAGCTCCTGTAGTATCATCAATGTCAATAAATTCTAGAAAATGCTCTCTGACAGTCACCATTGCAGGGACATTTTCACTAGGTTCTGTTATTACAAAACGCACCATTAAAGTCATTTGTTCCGTATGGCTGATGTCAGGTGTGCAGTCCAAAATAACAGAGTAATATCTTGCTGACTTCAGATCTGCCACAATCTTCTGTTTGACTTTTGTTGTCAGTAACTGTATGATCTCATTTTGAATCGTTTTTCCAAGGTAGTGGTATGTGTACATTTCTTGGGTGGTGACTCTTCTTAGATGCTCCTGGAGTACAGCATCAAACTCAGCCATCAGCTCCACAATTTTAAGGAAGTTTCCATAGTTTGGCACATACAACTGATCTGAAGTGCCACACAGTGCTAGATTTTGGGAAGCAAGCATTCTCACAATGGCAATGAGCCTTTTCAGAACATTTTGCCAGTAAAGAGACTTTGATACAATCTTCTCTTGATGCTGATCATCTATGGTGGCCTTTAACCTTAATCTCATCTGTGACAAAGTTCCTCCTATATCTTGGTGGGTCCTGTGCTTATTGGCGGATTTTCTTGCCTCAGAGATTCACCATGTGGGTTGGGGAACAGCCCAGAGACCTTCCCCTCTGGAAGAACCCACAGTCCAGGTCAATTGGGAGGTTTGGGGGGAACCTGGACCCGCCCTCTACTCCGGGTTCCAGCCCAGGGCCCTGTGGACTGCAGCTGTCTATAGTGCCTC
>NW_020664393.1:20210520-20212591 GCF_002925995.2 Terrapene triunguis
GGGTTCCAGCCCAGGGCCCTGTGGACTGCAGCTGTCTATAGTGCCTCCTGTAACAGCTGCATCTCCCTGGGCTACTTTCCCCATGGCCTCCTCCAAACACCTTCCTTATTCTCACCACAGGATCTTCCTCCTGGTGTCTGATAATGCTGGTGCTCCTCAGTCCTCCAGCAGCACACCCTCACCCTCTCAGCTCCTTGCGCCTCTTGCTCCCAGCTCCTCACACTCTCGCCACAAACTGAAGTGAGCTCCTTTTTAAAACCCAGGTGCCCTGATTAGCCTGCCTTAATTGATTCTAGAAGCTTCTTCTTAATTGGCTCCAGGTGTCCTAATTAGCCTGCCTGCCTTAACTGGTTCTAGCAGGTTCCTGATTACTCCAGTGCAGCCCCTGCTCTGGTCACTTAGGGAACAGAAAACTACTCATCCAGTGACCAGTATATTTGCCCTCTACCAGACTCCTGTACCCCACTGGTCTGGGTCTGTCACACATCTCAAGCTCTTTCCACCTATGGAATGCTCTCTGGTGATTTGCTGCCTTCTCATGGCATGCCAGATTTATAGCCAGATTTTTCCAGTCCTTTGTTCCTGTAGAACCCAATGTGGCTGGAACATTAGACTGGAAGAGTTTGCAACAAAAACAGTATGCAGCATTCTGGGTTTTTGAGTACATAAGCCATGGCCTCTCCATTTTGTCACCACTGGGGATTTCACACCAGTAACGTGTTGGATGGAAACTTCTATTTTCATTGTCCTTGGGGAACATGAAGTTTTTCACTTGCTGTGCCCCATGCAATACAAGGAAGTCCCTCAGACTACTGCTCAAGTGGGTCCACAGTCCTGGATCATCTAGACTTAAGGAACTAAACTCAGCAGCAGCTGTTTCTTGCGCCTCCACCACACTCTTCTGTGATCTACACTTTTCTTCAGGAATGTGCATGGTTACATCCATTTGAGATGGAGATATGGATGCTGCAGTAGCTGCCAGGTCACCTGCACTCTGACTAACTGGAAGATCAGGCATCTCCTCACCACTCACATCCTCACTGGGGCTGGAAGGCTCACCGTGAACATTTGTGTCTATGTATCTCAGGAAAGCTCCTTCCTGCTTGGACAGAAAAGCTTCCTTTGCTTTCTTTCTTTTTCTGAATGCTGCCCCAGAGGGTTGTTTTCTTCTTTCACTCATGACTGCTGGTCTGTGCCAGCTATAGTGGCTCTCAATACTCAATGGAAGGGGACAAATAAGCAGGCTGGTAGCAGTGCCTAAGTGAGGGAAGATATCAGCGTCTTAAGGCCCTAATTGGCTCCTACTACTTCAGTTGACTGCCTGTTCTCCTCAAGTAGGTTCAGGGAAGCAGCAGGAAACAGGAAGCTCCCTGAGAAGCTGGTGTTAATCAGTCCAGGCTCCTGGAGGTGCTAGAGAGATACATAAGAGGCTCCTAGTCCTCTCTCTCCCTGCAGCTCCTGCTGCTTTCTGTTGTTCCCTCTCACCTTTTCTCCTGCCTGCCTGTTATGTCTCTTGTGCCCTCCTCCAGCACAGCACTTCACCATCTCTGTGCATCTAGAGCAGAGAGAATACATATGCACCAGCAGCAGACACAATTTTCTACACTCTGGGTCCTAGTGGTGCCCCCCCCCACACACAGTCTGGCACCTGAGGCGGCCATCTCAGTTCGCCTCATGGTAAGGGCAGCCCTGATGAAGACTGCCTATAGTAACTGATGCACCGCTCTTAGTTCCTGAACTGCATTACCTACAGTGGTGCTGGGCATTACAGTGCTGTGATCTTCTAGAGAAGTTAAACTGCTCTGTTCCCTTTGTCCAGTCAGTTCTATAATCAAATCAGTAAACTGTGGAATAAGAGTGAATTGAGGTCTGGGAGATTCTTTTTATGAGAGTATGTTAGGATTGATCTCAGGTGGTGGTAAAGAGCCCTTAGAAATATAGTTCACATCTGCGTGTCTCAGAGCAAAGGTTAAAGATCATGCTGCCTAGATCAAGCCCTTGAGTTTGCAGTGAATTGTGGAGGCTTTCTGCACATCCTAGGAACATAATAAAAAACAAATAACCCACCCCC